>NC_134688.1:362461444-362765610 GCF_050947455.1 Rhinoderma darwinii
TACTTTATGATACTGAAAAAATTTCGTCGTTAAATTCAATATTTATTTGTAAGAAACGCCAAGATTTAGAGAAAATTAGCAAAAATTAGCATTTTTCTAAATTTTAATGTATTTACTTGTAAAACAGATAGTAATACCACACAAAATACTTACTAGTTTATATTTCCCATATGTCTACTTTATGTTTGCGTCATTTTTTGAACATTCTTTTATTTTTCTAGGACGTTACGAGGCTTAGAACTTTAGCACCAATTTCTCATATTTTTAAGAAAATGTCAAAAGGCTATTTTTTCAGGGACCAGTTCAGTTCTGAAATGGCTTTGAGGGCCTTATATATTAGAAAGTCCCCAGAAGTCACCCCATTTTGAAAACTGCACCCATCAAAGTATTCAAAACAGCATTCACAAAGTGTTTTAGCACAGGAATTAAAGCAAAGTAGAGGTGAAATTTACAAATTTCATTTTTTTCTTCAAAAATTCATTTCTAATACATTTTTTATGTACCGCAGAAGGTTTTACCCAAGAAATGCAACTCAATATTTATTGCCCAGATTCTGCAGTTTCTAGAAATATCCCACATGTGGCCCTAGTGTGATAATGGACTGAAACACAGGCCTCAGAAGCAAAGGAGCACCTAGCGGATTTTGGGCCTCCTTTTTTTAGAATATATTTTAGGTACCATGTCAGGTCTTGTGCTGCCAAAACAGTGGAAACCCCCCAAAACTGACCCCATTTTGGAAACTATACCCCTCAATGAATTTATCTATGGGTATAGTTAGCATTTTGAACCCACAGTTTTTTTGCTAAATTTATTTGAATTAGTATGTGAAGGTGAAAATCTACTTTTTTTGTGAAAAAACATAGAAATTGTAAATTTTTACAAGGAATAAAGTAGAAAAAACACCCCAACATTTATAAAACAATTTCTCCTGATTACGTAAATACCCCATATGTGGTAATAAACTGCTGTTTGGACCCACACCGGGGCTTAGAAGGGAAGGAGCGCTATTTGGCTTTTGGAGCTCAAATTTAGCTGGAATAGTTTTTGGGTGTCATGTCGAATTTGCAAAGCCCCTGAGAGACCGAAACAGTGGAAGCCCCCCAAAAGTAACCCCATTTGGGAAACTACACCACTTAAGGAATCTATCTAGGGATATAGTGAGCATTTAGACCCCACACGTCTTTTGCAGAATTTATTAGAGTTAGGGCGTGAAAATTAATATCAACATTATTTCCACTAAAATGTTGATTTTTTTCAATTTCACAAAGGATAAAGGAGAAAATGCACCCCAACATTTGTAAAGCAATTTCTCCCAAGTACGGCTATACCCCACATGTGGTCATAAAAGTTTTTTCATTCGAAAGTAATTAACCCTTTACGAACTGATTCATGTTTTGCTTTTTCGTTTTTCCTCCCCGCTTTCCGAGAGCCACTACTTTTTTATTTTTCTGTCAATAGAGTGGTGTGAGGGCATATTTTTTGCGGGACGAGCTGTAGTTTTTATTGGTACCATTTTGGGGTACATGAGATTTTGTTGATCACTTTTTATTCAATTTTTCGGCAAGCCAGGTGACCAAAAACCATCAATTCTGACAATGATTTTTATTTATTTTTGACGGCGTTTACCCTGTGCTATAAATGACTATTATACATTATTCTGCGGGTCGGTACGATTACGGCGATACCATATGTATATACGTTTTTTTATGTTTTGCAGCATTTGCGCAATAAAATAACTTATTTAGAAAATAATTTATTTTCTGTGTCACCATATTCTGAGAGCCATAACTTTTTTATTTTTCAGTCAAAAAAGCTGTGTAAGGGCTTGTTTTTTGCGGGACGGGTTGTAGTTTTTATCGGTACTATTTTGGCGTACATGCGACTTTTTGATCACTTTTTATTGTATATTTTGGGAGGGGTGGTGACCAAAAAATAGTGATTCTGGCATTGTTTTTCGTTTATTTTTTTTGCGGTGTTTACCGTGCGGGAAAAATAATATTATAGTTTTATAGTTGGGGTCGTTACGAACGCGGTGCTACCAAATATGTGTACTTTTTTTTTACGTATTCATTTTTTTTCCTATAATAAAAGACTTATAGTAGGAAAAAAAGCATTCTTTGTTTATGTCACTTATAACTTTTATTTTTACACTTTTTTTAAAATATTTTTATCCTTTTTTTTACTTTTTTCACTTGTCCCACTAGGGGACACTTAGACTTGCAGCTTTGATCGCTACTGGAATACATTACACTACCTACGTAGTGTAATGCATTCCAACTGTCATTGTGACGTGACAGTCACACTGACCATAAGCCTACGACTACCACCCTCGGTGTGGTCCTCATAGGCTTCTGTACATGGCAACCCGGAAGCCATTGTCTGGCGTCCGGTTGCCATGGGTACCATCGCCAGCCCCCGTGATTTCACATGGGGGCTGCCGATCGGCGCTAAAGACCTTAATTGTGGCGTTCAAAATCGAGCGCCGCAATTAAGGGGTTAACTGCCGATATCAGCGGCGACAGGCCGCTGATCGGCAACGGGGAGAGCAGGGCTGACACCCTGCACAGTTAACCGCCGCTGAGGTGTAGCGCCGCGCGGCGGTTAACTGTCAAAGCACTGACGTAACTGTACGTCAAGGTGCGCAAACTTACTGCTCACCATGACGTACAGTTACGTCATGGTGCGTTAAGGGGTTAATTATATATTCTTATTCGGGTCAAAACTCCATTACATAGCTCAAAATCCCCTCCACATAACCATAAAATTAAAAGATAACATTCTAGCTCCCTCCAGATAAAACTAGGGGCTAAAGGCCCTTTTACACCAGTTTCACAGGGAGATGTGCGGCAGACAACGATAATATTTCACTATTTTAAAACGATACGACCAGCAGATGATCAAGTGTTTACACAGGGCAATTATCAGCAACGAGCGTTCTATGAACGCTCGTCTGCCTGATAATCGACCAGTGTACAACCCCCTTGAAGGGCTTACTGAAGACTAATCTATTATGAGACCAATATAAATCTATCTACAGCAAGCTGCTTCCGGTGGTGGGTGCAGGCATTAATAATTACATTTTTGCAGAGTCTATGTACTTCCCATAGACAGCTAGTCTGCTGCAAATTCTAACTCAAATCTGTCAGTCCACTGCTTCTGACAGCTGACTCAACTGTTCTCCACCTCCCTTCTCTCAGTGTTGGACGTAGCAACAGGTAGAGACAGTAAATTGTACACAGCTGATCAGAGAGTGGAGAGTGAGGAAGGCATCCAAGTCTTCAGGAAGGGCAGATCACACAAGCTAAACTGTACCGGGGTTTATATAGGCAGGAGAGCACAGGCAATGGAAGTGGGAGAGATTACACACGGTATCAGTTAGATTATTTTCCCCCTCTACACACTATAATCTGTTGTGTTCAACCCACTCCCGTTTTTTCTACTATCTCTAACACTGAGAGAAGGGAGGGGGAAAGCAGTTGAGTCAGCCATTAGGAGTAGTGGATTGATGTATTTGAGATAAATTTGCAGGATACCAGCTGCCTACAGGAATTACACCCACTTTACAGCAGCCAAATGCTAGGATTTTTTTTTTTTTAATGAAAACCATTTAGAAAGTTATTTGAATTTACATTTAGGAAGCAAATGAACAATAATAAAAAAAAATTCAGTGCAAAGGTGTCTATAGCCTTTAAAGGGAATGTGTCGCTAGAAATTATTATTATTATTTTTCAGTTAAACAATTAGTATATAAGTGATTACACATTGTTTTAATTTTTTCACAAGTCAGGAAATATTATAAATGAGATTCTAATTTATAACATTTCCATGTGCTGGGCACTAGAGCAGTTCCCAAAATTGCAGCATGGTCACTGTGGTAAAGCAACCTCATTGATTTATGCTGCAAATTTGGGGTGGACACACTCTCCTCTAGTTTCCTCACACAATCCCCCCTCCCTTTTTCTGGCTAGTGGCAGGAGAAGGAAGGGTTTGAATATTCAAAAATCCTACACTGTGTGCCGCCATTTTCTGAGCGACTGCACAGTGTAGGAGGATTAGATACAGGGCTCTGCAGACAGTATCACATGAACATAATACACACATAACATACACAGACATAAATTACCTGCCGCCGCCGCCTCAGCTGGTCTACGCTCCTATTCCTTGCGCCTGAACATATGGCCGGAAGACGGCTTCCGGTCCACATGAAAATGGCGCCGGATTTCGCTCTGCGAACGAGCTTCATTTTGGTCTGTGTGGGAGCGGCGCATGCACCGTTCCCTCACCGACAGCGTACGCTTCTGAGAATGGAACGGCTCCCGTTCGCATTCTCTATGGGGTTGTATGTGCCGTATTTCATCACTGTATGTGTCGTTAATCGACACATACAGAGATGAAAAAAAATATTGCAGAGAAGTAAAAGTTTGAACACAGTAAAAATTAGAACGTGACAACACTAATAAATACAATTTTTGTTTATATTTTATTAAAAGCAATATAATAAAAAAAAAAAAAATCATGACACCTTTCCTTTAAGCTTACAAAAAATGGAGCTGAACCCTATTATCACTACATAATGTTAAATTATAGAAAACAAAATCATAGGTGCACTTTAAATCTGGAATCTCTCACTACCGTCCACTTAAATATATCCCTTTACTATAATGAACTGCACATCATCCTAAGATGATCAATTGTATACCATACTAACAGGCTCTGCAAAGTCTGCCTAAATTTAAAGCATATTTTCTACAAATACAATAGAGAATTGGACACCTACTTTGGCCCTGACAAAAAGTTAAAAGATTTTTGGAGCAATTACATATATGAGTTGTTTGGATAAATTCCTTTGAATTTGGCAAAAATATTTTATTTGCATAAAATCTGACAACCCTCCTAGTATGAGATGTACAAACGATCATTAACCCCTTAAGGACCGAGCCATTTTGAACTTTTTAGATTTCGTTTTTCCCTCCCCGCATTCCAAGAGCCATAACTTTTTAATTTTTTGGTCAATGGAGCGGTATGAGGGCTTATTGTTTGCGGGAGGAGTTGTAGTTTCTAACGGCACCATTTAAAGTACCAAATAATGTACTGGGAAACGGAAAAAAAAAATATTTGGCGATTAAATTAGAGAAAACATTGCGATTCCTACATTGTTTTTTTGGTTTTAGTTTTTACGGCTTTCGCTGTGCGGTAAAGACAAAACCTTAACTTTATTCTGCTGCTCAATACAATTATGGTGATACCAAATTTATTAGGTCTTTTATATATTATAACTTTTTGTTAAAAAAAAAATTTTTGTTTCACCACATTCTGAGAGCCATAACTTTTTTATATTTCCGTGGATTGAGCAGTTTGAGGGCTTATTTTTTGAGGGACAAGCTGTAGTTTTTATTGGTATGTACAACGTTTTGATCACTTTTCACCCAAAAAATTTTGCCAGCTAAGGTGACCAAAAAACAGCGATTTTGGCATTTTAAGGTTTTTGTTTTTTACTGCGTTCACTGTGCGAGATAAATAATGGTACATTGTAATTTTCAGACTTTTACGGACGCAGCGATACCAATTTTGTTTATTTTTTTATTTTTGACATTACTTTAGAGAAAAAATGGGAAAAGATTATTTTTTTTAACTTTGAACTTTATTTTTTTCACTACTAATAACTTTATTAAACTTTTTTTTTTACACCATTTATTAGTCCCCATAGGGGACTTGAACCAGCGATCATTAGATCGCTGTTACTATATACTGCAATACTAATGTATTGCAGTATATCATCATTTTCACAGGCTTCTGTTAAACCGTGCCGGAGACACCGCTTAACAGAGGCAGACCTGGGGCGTTAATCGACACATACAGAGATTAAAAAAAAAAATGGCAGCCCCATAGAGAAATAAAAGTCAGAAAAAAGAAAAAGTAAAACACAAAAACACAAATAAATAAAATTTATTTTAATAACATACTAAAATCCAAAACATATAAAAAAAATTTTTTTCGTGACACCTTCCCTTTGACTTTACTTTTTGTTGTGTGATATCACACTGCAACAAGTTATCAGAGTCAAGATAAACTTGGCTACATCTGTTTAACTGTTGCAATTGGTAATGAAAAGGTCAATTAATCTAGTCACTAAGTTATCAAATACCAAAAATATAGCATTAACAGCGGCAACATACATGTCAGGGCAATTTTGTTTTATTACATAACATCATAATATTTCTTGTAGTTATATTTAAAATCATTGATCAGCCATCAATCTGTGATCAATAGCAACCCTCACTACTAAGCAGCATAAAGGGGGCAATGGTGCTCAACTGAATGGGGTTGTTCTGCAGTATAAGTCACAGCCACATGTATGGAATCAATATGTGTGGATTAGCAATAATGGGGCTGCAGGACTTCAGAGAGCACGCAGACCATTCATTCTGCTAATCTCGGGGGGTCCCAAAGTTCAGAACTCCGCCATTGACAAATTGATGGCCTATCCATTCACACATTGCCCACCAGAATGTCCTGCCTTAGAGAGTAATATTAACTAACCAGGAATGATACTTGTAAATAATATTTTCCTGGCAATGAATTTGATTAATATTGTATATTAGGAAGACCATTATATTTTGAACACATATACATTGCTAAAAAGATTCTCAATCGTGGAATACCTCTTTAAGAAAATTCACTTTTATATGTTGAACATTTAGGTTCAGGATAAGAGCGGAAGTGGCTTCTAAAGAAATTATAAGAGTTAAAATATTAGATTTTTCTATTAGTTATTAAACATTTTAAGCGTTGTCTGAATCAACAGCCTGACCACTGCAAAGTGAGCAGCATCCTGATTTCTGGTTATTTAATGACCACTTACACTTAATGATCACTTACATTATTTTATTTGTATTATTTATCATATAAATCAATATTTTCCTTCATTTTCTAAAATTCTCTTCCCTTAACTTAATGTTTGCTGAACCAAACTAAGGAAATGAACACACACAACTATAGCCACAAGCATCACAATTATTAGAAAGTAAAATGTTTGCCCTTTTTTTGCATATTCTGAATGAATGATTATATTTCTTATGATAGGTATGATAAATAAAAATAATTATTGTTGATTATTATTGGCTATATGGTCATCAGATTTATCTGGTTAATCTAGAGTCTTTGATATATAACTTCATTACCATTTTTCCACTTATTTGACCTTTTACTGTATGTAGTATAGAAAAAAAATGTGTTATTACATGGAAAACATCAACAATCTGCTGCTGATTGATCTCTTTCATTTATTATATTTGTCTATGAGTGCACATTGATATGCACATTGATGTGAATGGGTCTTGAGTCACTTAAGACATTATCCTAGCTTTACAACCCCTTTAAGGGCTATGTACACCTTTGAAAACATTTTTATTTTTTTAATAAAAATTTGTATCTGTTTGTTTGGTGCAACTTTCTAATTACTTTTTATTAAAAAATATTTTTACTTTCTCAGATACATCTGCTTTGTGTCATGTATACAAAGAAGCTGTATCTTGTGGAGAGACCTGAATCCGAAAACAGGTTCAGTGTCAGCGGTGTCTCTGACACACTTGATCGACTTGTTATCCATCACATGTGATCGGTAACAGCTCGATCCTGCGTGTCAGAGGTTCGTTGACACTGAACCAGTCAGTGCTGCTGAACTGATGGATTGAGGTCTTAACGCAAGATCCAGCTGCTCTGTATACAGGATGCAAAGCATCAGTATCTCAAAAAGTAAAAATATTTTTTAATAAAAAATAATTAGAAAGTTGCACCAAACACACTTTTATATTTTCTAAAAAAGCAGCTGATCGGAGCGGAGTCCGGGTGTCGGACCCGCACCTATGATATATTGATGACCTATCCGGTGGATAGGTCATCAATTGTCCGGTAGTGGACAACCCCTTTAAGGAAACGCACCCTAGCTAAGAGGAAATGGTGGACAGCCATAGAATTCCCCTGAAGCAGGTATTACATGGTATCCTTAACTAATAGACCATATTGACAGACATATCTAATAGATTAGGCCCTTTAAGTCCTCATGCACATGTTAGAGCCATGTCCACGGTGCCTGTATGGAGGCACACATCGTCAATGCAGCCCTGTACTATGTAACCATGTGCTACCCTATGGTACTCCGTATGACACCATATTGAAATATTATCCCCTAGATGCATAATGTAACTAGTACTGGTATTATGATAATACACATTATCACATTATTTAGATACTCGTGTTAATAAACATCAGGTACTGTTGTGTTATTGAATTTGTTTGCCTGGCCCCTGGTTATTCTCACAAGTCATAATTAGAATAAAAATAAACCCATAATAAGATTCATAAGGCAGCAATGTATTTTTATACACTGCACAAAACAAACTGAACAAGTAAATACAGCAAATAGATCAAAAAGATTATATACTTCAAAGATTTGCTGACTACATAGCTAATGTTAAAAGGGTTTTACAGTATGTAAATAAAGTCTAATCATTGTATAATGAAAAGTTATACAAATTTCTCAATATTTTGTCTTTTAATTATTTTTAAGATCTCTATTGGCTGTCCATGAATTGTGAAAAAATTTTTTTTTATCCAAAAGCTTAATAACGCCAAAGACCTATTATTATTTTTACAAATGAGTGTTTAACACAATACAAGATGTGCCAGTGTGTAGTAGTGCAGTCTACATTTTAGACAGTGTAAACTTAGACAAGGCAGTTTGAAGATGCCCTAAATTCATCACAGTGGTGAATGCTGTATGATAATTTTGCCACATTTTATTTGACCTGCTAGACACTTTTCTCTATCTTATACCATTTTGGAGCAATTTACGACACATTCGAGCTGCAGACACATTAGAACCTCTATGAACTATACAGTCTGGATGCCAAACTGATAGATTTTGCATATGCTGATAGATTGTAGAAATCTATCAGGACTGTAGAGAGATTTTGATGATGTATTTAGCTAACAGAGGATTGCGTAGACTGGATACATATGTATCACTTTACCGCTCAATGCTATTAGAAGGAGTGCTGCCAATCTTGTCCCTGTTGAAGGAACCTTCTGACTTCTCTCCGCACAACAAACTTGCAATAGTGATGATAAGGATGATAAGGATGGTGTGCTTTCAACACCTTGAAAATTGTTTCTCCTGGAAGGCAAGTGTTCTAGCCTAGTTTTGTTGAGAGCTTCCCAATGCACAGATCAAGAGCACAAAACATCAAAAGATCATGAATAGAAGTTGCATACCAAGTAATCGCCCGATACTGGGTTTCATCTCTTTCGACTTCTGCACCAAGTACAGAGCCAAGCATACCACCTTTGCCACCATTATTGCAATTACTTTGTGTGGAGAGATATTGCAGGGTATCTTTCACAAGGAGCAAGATTGACAGCACTACTCCTAAGAGCGTTGAACGGTGAAGTATTATATACTTTGAGTTTTACAGGAGGCTGACTTTGGCCTCTATCCAGTCACCTGCTCTGCTGTTATAAGTCACTGGAACATATAGATATTGTTGATTTGGATACATATTTAACAAACTGTTAGGCTCTGTGCACACCATGTTTTATGCCCCAGGTTTGAATGGCTCCCAATATATATGTTAACCTTGGGCCTATAGGCTCTCACTTTTTTGCAGTATCCTGTTGTATGAAGTAGCATACACTACTACACTATTCCATACGGAAAAAATATTATACCAACATATACTAGCCCGACAAAGATCAAAAGGACACTCTTTTTGCGTCCGTTGGGCTAATGGAGTCTTATGGACACATTTAGCATATACGTCAGGAGCTTTCCCAATGTATACACTAAATGTAGGGCCTAGAAACAGTGTATACCGAACCTTAGCTATGAGAAGTATAAGGTCTGTGCAGGTTTTCAGTAAATGCAGGGGGTTGTCCCATCTGGACAACTGTTTCTTAGAATAAGGCCACCCTTAAAGTTTTTGTTAAAAAGGACATATTTAGTTGAGAAGTGATATTCTATGCATACACATCCATGTGTACACTTTTATTATCTTTATTATCTTCAACAAAACATTATACAGATAAATTACAAGGACCTGGTACATGTTCTACAGTAATGTCCGCATATGCTCTATGTTACACTTTGGTCCCAGATTGAAATCATGTTTGCTCAAATACAATTCTATCTTTGCACGCGCTATATGGAAATGTTTAACCAGTAGTCATCTGGGCAGTGCTTGAGGGCTGAGGAATCACAGAATCTCAACTTTTAGGCCCCCATTCTTGCTTGCTTGCCTCCTCTGTTGCCATTGGACATCAGCTCGCTGGATTGAAATCCTGCGCCATTCACTGGTATACTACGGGAATGCACAGTGACGCGAGGTGAACCATTCTCAGCTTCATCCACTCACTATGCATGCCTAGAGTATATCAGTAAATGTTGAATGTGCAGGATATCAGCAACAACAACGGAGGTGGCAAGAAAGAATTGGCATGTAAAGTGCAGAGATGCTGCAAATCCTCAGCCCTTAAGCACCCCCTAGATGACTACTGGTATAACATTAGCATATAGCGCGTTCAAACTTGGAACATGATTTTAGCAAACATACTAAACCAGACGATTTCATCAGTGGCATGTCTGTAATTAGATGGCCACCATTTTGCCGTGATTCGTGCCTGGCGAACCGCTAAAAGTTTCAGATTTCACTCCAAAACTTTAGGAAAATTTACATGTATTTACAATTTGCTTGTATACTTTAAAAGTCATGGCAGTATTACTTGCTTCACTTAATCTTATATGGTATGGTTCTATGAGTTGGTATGAAAATATAATGAGATAGAATATTTGGCCGTCATAGAATGCTACATTGAAACACTATTTCATGCAAGTCCTAAGGTTTTAAAAGCTTTTGCAATATTAAGAACATCCTGTCATTATATGTGGTATGGACTCAGGATCTATTAGCTATAAAATATTTACTTGAAGAAAGCATAATACATGTAGATTAGAATTTTCTCTAAAAGACCAGTCCAAATTATCTAAGCAGGTGCCGGCAGCAGTTAGTTCAGACTCCAGGGGCGACAAGAAGCATTGAAAGAATCTGTTACAATCTGAACTTGTGATTCTAGCTTATGTAAAAAGTAATATATATGTTAAATTTTTGAATAAAGTCAAGCCCGCTGACAGTCACCATCTGTTGAATAGTAGTATAACACACAAGCCCTGGAATAACTGGGTTATGTTGGCAATTTAATAAAGAAAGCTGCATTGGCAGAAAAAAAATGTTTCTGTTACTTGTACAAATTGAAGTTTGCTAATCTCTTTGAAGTACAGAGAACTTTATAGCAGTAAACCTTGTTGCCACATGAAGATGCTCACGCAGTGGGTTCTGGCCTCTAGAAAAGAAGGGGTTAAATGAGGCTGTGTTCACATTTCACAAGTCATAGGTGTAAAAGAAATAAAAATGTGTTTCTTTATAAATGTCCCGTAATGTCAACCTGAAAGGAAAGGAAAAGGCTTTGGGTTATATGACATACATTCCTTATACTGACAATGTTTGGTCAAAGCGGGAGAAGAAATTCTACAGTTTATACTTTATATGTTAGCAAAACCACTCTGATCCACTACAGCATCAAAATATATAATGGAAAATATTGATTGATATGAATTATTTAACATATAATAATGATTGCAAATTATTGGCAACTGCTTTAGAATAAAGCAACTTAGTGAGAAATAGTAGGAACTGTACATGAAATTAATATTAGAGTTAAAAACTCCAGCATTCCCCCTATTAGGGCTCATTCAGACGAACGTGAATAATATCCGTGTTCTGCGCATGGAAATCACATGTAGCACACGGACCTATTGATTTCAATAGGGCCATTCACGCATGCAGGAGTTTTCACGTAGCGTGAGTCCGTTGCGTGAAACTCACTGCATGTCCTATATTAGTGTGTTATCACGCACCAACGCTACTATTGAAGTCAATGGGTGCGTGAAAACCACGGACAGTAAACAAATGCACATTCTGTGTGCGATGCATGATGTGCGCATCAATTCAATTGAAAATAATATTTAAAATTTTTTTATTTGCGAGTGTGTGAATAACGCATGCCACTCGCAAAGCACACTGATGCATAACGGAACCAGATTCACACGCGGTTTTCACGCGCGTGAATCTTATACACTCGTGTGAATTGTGCAACGGTCTCTCACTGTTTGAAAACTCCTGCATGTGTGCTACGCGTGATTTCCATGCACAGCACATGGACGTTATTCGCGTTCGTCTGAATGAGCCCTAGTGCCCCCTGTCTCCCTCCAGAATGGCAAAAAAGTGCTGTTTTGGAAGTAGGTGTAAATCAATAAATCCGATCATAACAAAAAAGTAATGTAGCAATCACTAGAAAGAACATCAACTTTTGTTTCCTCTCTCTTCCCTTCTGGACTGAAACTGGACCCATCCCACATGAATAAAAGTTTATAGAACATCATATAGAATATAGGGGTGAAAAGTATATATATATAAATATATATATATATATATATATATATATGTATATATATTTATATACAGAGTGAAACCTCTCCAAAAGACAACCTCTTTGAGAAGTCCACCCACTTATCCAGACCAGATTTCCTGTGACAAATTTTCTGTTCCATTTCAAGATAAATCTCGGCACTCATGTAATTTGCTTTTGCAATCTTATTTTATCCTCGGCATATATAATATTTTGGTCGAGCAAGACCTTCATCAGACAGTGTATTGAGAACTTATAATATAGCTTACTATGATATCCTCTTCAATAAAGAACTAGAAGTGGATTAATTCATGCACATTATAGATAAATAGCATTAAGTAATAAGCGCAGAAACAGTGCAAAGAGAAAGACACATTATTGAATAAGCGGTATACCTATAGCTATTGTGTTGAGCTTGCTCAGGTGTATTACAGAAATTGAAGAAGATGCCCAAAGTGATCAAACATTGATATACTACAGTGAGAAATATGTAGCACTCTTACCGGACTGCTGTTGTAGATCAAGTTATGTGGTAAGAAGACAAACGCTTTTACCACGCGACATCCGTCGCTGAGGGAATGGGTGCTGAATTCCAGTAAAATTAATATATATTTTTTTTATACACATCTAAAATGTCATGTGACTTACAAAATGACGTATGTGACATGATGGTCACAATCCACATCCGTCATGGGACCCTTTTAAAATTGATGATGTTAGTAATGTCATAACACTCCAGTCAAAGACCAGTACAATCAGATATAATTTAAAAAAAAAACTACTTCTGTGTGATCTGACTGGAAGAGGATGTGTCCCATGATGTGATATGAAAAAAGTTTATTCTGGTTTAAAATGTTATAGCAGGCGATGTAATGACATACGTATAATATTATACAGACAGAACTCCTTGTCTAGTGACTGAAGATATGACAGATAATTGACATATTCCAATTCGGTAGCGTTAAAAGGGAAACTTCTTTAGGTTGTGCACGTGTTTGTATGGAAAAACCGAGAAACACAATATATAATTATGAACTTTAGATCTCTATAATTTATCACAAGTATGTAAAAATATTCCATTACATATTTAAGATCTCTGTATTCAAGAATGCCCACAAGTATATAGACATTTGTATACATTGCTAACAAAAACGTTGTATATTTTATTCCCTATTGAAACCCCAGGGGCAGGGGCGTAACTAGGAAAGACTGGGCCCCATAGCAAACTTTTCACTGGGGCCCCCCTCTCCTGGGTGTCACACAACCCCCCCTTGTATATAGTGCCTTTTTTACAGCCCCCTGTAGATAACGCCATACAGCCCCCTTTGTAGATATCTACAGAGAGGGCTGTATGGCGTTATCTACAGAGGGGGCTGTATGGCGCTAACACCGTACACCCCCCTGTAGAGAACGCCATACAGCCCCCCTGTAGAGTATGCCATACAGCCCCCCCTGTAGAGAAAGCCATACAGCCCCCCCTGTAGGGAACGCCATACAGCCCCCAACTGTAGAGAACGCCATACAGCCCCCCCTGTAGAGAACGCCATACAGCCCCCCTGTAGAGAACGCCATACAGCCCACCCTGTAGGGAACGCCATACAGCTCCACTGTAGGGAACGCCATACAGCGCCCCCTGTAGGGAACGCCATACAGCCCCCCCTTGTAGGGAACGCCATACAGCCCCCCCTGTAGGGAACGCCATACAGCCCCCCGGTAGGGAGCACCATACAGCCCCCCCTGTAGGGAACGACATACAGCCCCCCCTGTAGGGAACACCATACAGCGTCCCCCCTCCCAAAAAAAGCCGACCTACAGTGTGTCCTACAAAAGACATGTATCCCCTCTCCACAGGAAAGGGAATACATGTGTGATCGCTGGCAGCGATAGGGAGAACGGGGGACCGAAAGTCCCCCCAAGTTCTCCATGACTAACCTCTGACTTCCGGCGTCTGCGCAGCTCAATAAAAATGAAAGGAGCGCTGTTCACGCATTAGCACAAGCGCGACCGGCGCTCCAGGCATTTCTACGGAGCTGCAGACAGACCCCGGAAGTCCGAGGTTTGTGATGGAGAACTTCAGGGGACTTTCGATCCCCCGTTCTCCCTAACAATGCCAGCGATCACACATGTATCCCCTATCCTGTGGATAGGGGATACATGTCTTTTGTTTAATGGCAGAGCGGGGAGATACCCCCCTGCTCTGCCATAGTGTTCAGTGGCGTCGCGCTGTAGCAGCCATAGCGGCTGCTAGCGGATCCTCCGGCCATGGTGGGGGCCTGTGCCGACGGCTGCTACGGCGGTAGTTACGCCACTGCCCAGGGGTCTAGTGATCACAAAAAAAAACAACATTTTCTGTTCCACCATATACTATGCATAATGCCAGAAGACTAAACCACTAGAAAATTACCTTTGAATGCAATTTTGGGTAGTCGTCACTGTGTATATGTTGCTTATATTGCACCATCAAATTCCACAACGCTGTACAAATGTTATGATCACTAACTATTCCCAGTGAGGCTTACTAAAACCACATAACACAAAAGAACATACAAACTCATGTAGATATTGCCCTTGGTGGTATTCAAAACTAAGACAACAGTGCTAACAATGTGTATATGTATATCTGTATCTATATATACAGTGAAGGAAATAAGTATTTGATCCCTTGCTGAAGTTGTAAGTTTGCCCACTGTCAAAGACATGAACAGTCTAGAATTTTTAGGCTAGGTTAATTTTACCAGTGAGAGATAGATTATATAAAAAAAAAAAAAGAAAATCACATAGTCAAAATTATATATATTTATTTGCATTGTGCACAGAGAAATAAGTATTTGATCCCTTTGGCAAACAAGACTTAATACTTGGTAGCAAAACCCTTGTTGGCAAGCACAGCAGTCAGACATTTTTTGTAGTTGATGATGAGGTTTGCACACATGTTAGATGGAATTTTGGACCACTCCTCTTTGCAGATCATCTGTAAATCATTAAGATTTCGAGGCTGTCGCTTGGCAACTCTGATCTTCAGCTCCCTCCATAAGTTTTCGATGGGATTAAGGTCTGGAGACTGGCTAGGCCACTCCATGACCTTAATGTGCTTCTTTTTGAGCCACTCCTTTGTTGCCTTGGCTGTATGTTTCGGGTCATTGTCGTGCTGGAAGACCCAGCCATGAGCCATTTTAATGTCCTGGTGGAGGGAAGGAGGTTGTCACTCAGGATTTGATGGTACATGGCTCCATCCATTCTCCCATTGATGCGGTGAAGTAGTCCTGTGCCCTTAGCAGAGAAACACCCCCAAAACATAATGTTTCCACCTCCATGCTTGACAGTGGGGATGGTGTTATTTGGGTCATAGGCAGCATTTCTCTTCCTCCAAACACGGCGAGCTGAGTGAATGCCAAAGAGCTAAATTTTAGTCTCATCTGACCACAGCACCTTCTCCCAATCACTCTCAGAATCATCCAGATGTTCATTTGCAAACTTCAGACGGGCCTGTACATGTGCCTTCTTGAGCAGGGGGACCTAGCGGGCACTGCAGGATTTTAATTCATTACGGCGTAATGTGTTACCAATGGTTTTCTTGGTGACTGTGGTCCCAGCTGCCTTGAGATCATTAACAAGTTCCCCCCGTGTAGTTTTCGGCTGAGCTCTCACCTTCCTCAGGATCAAGGATACCCCACGAGGTGAGATTTTGCATGGAGCCCCAGATCGATGTCGATTGACAGTCATTTTGTATGTCTTCCATTTTCTTACTATTGCACCAACAGTTGTCTCCTTCTCACCCAGCGTCTTACTTATGGTTTTGTAGCCCATTCCAGCCTTGTGCAGGTCTATGATCTTGTCCCTGACATCCTCAGAAAGCTCTTTGGTCTTGCCCATGTTGTAGAGGTTACAGTCAGACTGATTAATTGAGTCTGTGGACAGGAGTCTTTTATACAGGTGACCATGTAAGACAGCTGTCTTTAATGCAGGCACCAAGTTGATTTGGAGCGTGTAACTGGTCTGGAGGAGGCTGAACTCTTAATGGTTGGTAGGGGATCAAATACTTATTTCTCTGTGCACAATGCAAATAAATATATATAATTTTGAGTATGTGATTTTCTTTTTTTTTTTTTTAATATAATCTATCTCTCACTGGTAAAATTAACCTAGCCTAAAAATTCTAGACTGTTCATGACTTTGAAAGTGGGCAAACTTACAAAATCCGCAAGGGATCAAATACTTATTTCCTTCACTGTAGATAGATAGATAGATAGATAGATAGATAGATAGATAGATAGATAGATAGATAGATAGATAGATAGATAGATAGATAGATAGATAGATAGATAGATAGATAGATCTATATATATATATATATATATATATATATATATATAGATATATGTATTTATATATCTATATATATCCATATCTATCTATATACACTACCGTTCAAAAGTTTGGGGTCACCCAGACAATTTTGTGTTTTCCATGAAAACTCTCACTTATATTTATCAAATGAGTTGCAAAATGACTAGAAAATATAGTCAAGACATTGACAAGGTTAGAAATAATGATTTTTATTTGAAATAATAATTTTCTCCTTCAAACTTTGCTTTCGTCAAAGAATGTTCCATTTGCAGCAATAACAGCATTGCAGACCTTTGGCATTCTAGCTGTTAATTTTCTGAGGTAATCGGGAGAAATTTCACCCCATGCTTCCAGAAGCCCCTCCCACAATTTGGATTGGCTTGATGGGCACTTCTTGCGTACCATACGGTCAAGCTGCTCCCACAACAGCTCTATGGGGTTGAGATCTGGTGACTGCGCTGGCCACTCCATTACAGATAAAATACCAGCTACCTGCTTCTTCCCTAAATAGTTATTGCATAATTTGGAGATGTGCTTTGGGTCATTGTCCTGTTGTAGGATGAAATTGGCTCCAATCAAGCGCTGTCCACAGGGTATGGCATGGCGTTGCAAAATGGAGTGATAGCCTTCCTTATTCAAAATCCCTTTTACCTTGTACAAATCTCCCACTTTACCAGCACCAAAGCAACCCCAGACCATCACATTACCTCCACCATGCTTGACAGATGGCGTCAGGCACTCTTCCAGCATCTTTTCAGTTGTTCTGTGTCTCACAAATGTTCTTCTGTGTGATCCAAGCACATCAAACTTCGATTCGTCTGTCCATAACATTTTTTTTCCAATCTTCCTCTGTCCAATGTCTGTGTGCTTTTGCCCATATTAATATTTTCCTTTTATTAGCCAGTCTCAGATATGGCTTTTTCTTTGCCACTCTGCCCTGAAAGCATCCTGGAGTCGCCTCTTTACTGTAGACGTTGACACTGGCGTTTTGCGGGTACTATTTAATGAAGCTGCCAGTTGAGGACCTGTGAGGCGTCTATTTCTCAAACTAGAGACTCTAATGTACTTGTCTTGTTGCTCAGTTGTGCAGCGGAGCCTCCCACTTCTCTTTCTACTCTGGTTAGAGCCTGCTTGTGCTGCCCTCATGAAGGGAGTAGTACACACCGTTGTAGGAAATCTTCAGTTTCTTGGCAATTTCTCACATGGAATAGCCTTCATTTCTAAGAACAAGAATAGACTGTCGAGTTTCACATGAAAGCTCTCTTTTTCCAGCCATTTTGAGAGTTTAATCGAACCCACAAATGTAATGCTCCAGATTCTCAACTAGCTCAAAGGAAGGTCAGTTTTATAGCTCCTCTAAACAGCAAAACTGTTCACAGCGGTGCTAACATAATTGCACAAGGGTTTTCAAGTGTTTTCTAAACATTCATTAGCCTTCTAACACAGTTAGCAAACACAGTGTACCATTAGAACTCTGGAGTGATGGTTGCTGGAAATGGGCCTCTATACACCTATGTAGATATTGCATTAAAAACCAGACGTTTGCAGCTAGAATAGTCATTTAGCACATTAACAATGTATAGAGTGTATTTCTGATTAATTTAATGTTATCCTCATTGAAAAAAACTGTGCTTTTCTTGCAAGAATAAGGAAATTTCTAAGTGACCCTAAACTTTTGAATGGTAGTGTATATATATATATATATATATATATACATATATACATATATATATATATATATATATATATATATATATATATATATATAAATAAAATAGTATCTTTACAGGCGTTCCTACTATACTGTGGGGGATTTACAAATATTCCAGTTTTCTTCTATTATTTTATTGCTGTGTTAATAAAAAGAAATGCTATTATTAAAAGGGCTTCCGGTCATATCACATGTGACTGGTTTATAAAAGTTCTCCAACACTTTTCTGTAGGGAATAATGGGACATAGTGTTCACAATTTATTTCTTGTTCCTCAATAGCCATTTCCGTAGGTGGGGAATATTGCAAGTTCCGCATCGACTATTTCAACAATGCACTTGCTGTCAGGTATACTGTCTTTCTAAATGTCTCCCAACTATTATTCCAACATGACATTTACTAATTAAGTTTTACGTATCCTAAAGTCTAAAGGTTCCATTAAATGGTGCTCTCCTATCCTATTTTGTAATGTGGACCAGTACTTTCATAGCCTGGCAGGCCAACAGTGTGCACTGTTTCCTGTGCTTTCCTTATGCTATCATAGGTCATCATTATTTTATGGCACAGAGGGAACACGCTGCAAGAATTTTAATGACAGGAAGATCAGATCATAAAATGAAGGCACGCTTCCTGATCTGAATGCCAGAGAGAGTGAGATGAAGGGTGAATTTACTCCTGGGTCAAAAGCAACATAAAATCAGCTCATAATTGCATTGAGTTTATCACCGTAGAATCCAGTTTTCATTTAATATCTGACTTGTAAAATTATACTTTATCATATATTCACACCTGCAGAAAAGACTTGACAGTGCAATGAAGTACTACTTAGTTTACTGCTCAAGAAAAACAAAGAGGATTTATAGTCATTTTCTTATCTGAACAATATATTCAATAGTCACATAGAAGAGTAGCTGCAGTAGTATAAATGAGAAGACATTAGTGAATGTAATAATGTCAGTGGCAGACTAATACCCAGTGAGGTGAGAAATACATAGTTTCTACCTGTCAATCTACCCAAGGGTATACTTTATTGTTGTTTCTGTAGGGTTCCGATTTTATGACCACTGTGCCATGCTCACCAATTATGTTAATCTTAAATTAGAGCAAGAGCTAGACACATATACCCTGACCTGTACTCACTTTGACTCATTGTTGGACTCGTAAAAGCCATTAAGTAAAGATGACACATGATATTATAGACCAATAATATGATTTGTTGTCTACAAGGACTACACGATAGACCAGAAAAAAAATACAGTAAAACTATCCCCAAAAAAATATCTCTTTGAGAAGACCACCCTCTTATCCAGACCAGACTTCCTATGGCAGATTTTAATTTCCACCGTACAGTATATTATGCATACTGGCCATCTTCTTTGAAAAGACCGCCCTCTACAAGATTACTTGTTTAAGTAAATTGGGTGGTCCTCTCAAAGAGGTTTCACTGAAATGGTTATCGCTCTGTCTTCAATCAGAACTGAGCCCCAACATGGCCATATCTATCATCTATCTATCTATCTATCTATCTATCTATCTATCTATCTATCTATCTATCTATCTATCTATCTATCTATCTATCTATCTATCTATCTATCATCTGTCTGTCTGTCTGTCTTTCTATAGATAAAGATATAGCCGCACACTAGGAATATAAATAGCTATTAACATACATGCTGCCGATCATTTTTCACACTTTTGACATACACAAATAAAACCTGCATTATGAAATAAAACAATCATATTATGCCACATTCTTATATTTTATCTAAAAGTACACAACTGGACTATGTGAAAATGGCACCTAATCCTGTGAACCTTTCATGCAATTTTGTAGCAAGGCGTAATGTTTTGCAAAAAAAATGCATATAAAATCATGTATGTGGCTAAAATATCGACCCAAGCAGAGCTTGATATGCACAACACTTCCAAAAAAAGATTACTCAAGATCTGGCAAATTCATACATGCCACTTATGCCAATGTTAACATGCAGATATATCATCACATAATCACCAGAATTGAATAGACCAAACATCTCTATGGTCAAGATGCCAGTAAAAATCCAAGTCACGGAGTCATAAAATGGCCTGAATAGGTGCAGGGGGTGATTATATAAGCAACTGCTCATCTTCTGACCACTTTAGTAGGAAAAAGAAAAGACCCCTAAAAGTGTCATGCCTCTCTTATTGGTAAGGAGGGTAATAACACGTACAAAGGTTCCTGTATCACCTTCTTCGATCACTGGAGGCTGTACAGCGGGAGAGATGACAGTAACAGGCTATGATCTTTCTTCTTGCTGTCACTTGCAGCTTCCATCTTCAGGATGATGGTGTATATGGAGTTTTATTACCTGGTACCCTGCAGTTGTGCCCCTCTGTCGTGTTTCCGCCAGAAAAGTAAAAAAGTTACGGCTCTTAGAAGGCGGAGATGAAAAAAGGAATATGAAGTTAAAACTGGCTGCAACTGGAAACGCAGCCATAATATTATATTAAGAACTAAGCTCTGGCCCTTATATTGTAGTCTCTGCAAGCTTGGTATTACATGTGTCTTTGGCAGGGAAAAGGTTAAAGAGTGTCAATCCCTTTTCCAAGGCTCTGGCTACATAGTTACTACAGTATTTTAAAAAATATTTATGTAAACTTAATGCACGTCATTTGATCCACCATTACTGCTTTCCATAACACCCTCTCAGGCCATTTTCATTGTTTTTGTATTCCACTGCTTTAATGAACTGGTGAAAGGAAATATGTTGTGGGTGAACAGAAAATATTGATCACATGCAAATACTGCTTGAGGACATAGAAGCCTATGTAAATAGTAAAAAACAGAATATGTAATAAAATGCTCTACATCCTGCATTTTTATGGTCTTGGATCTGTAACTGTATATAAAACATGTGTGTATTATATATTCGAGGTTAGGGATCAATGAGTTAATAAAAAACACGTGGGTACTAGTAGTCAAAACATGCTACGTTTTTATTTAATGCTCTGTGATGTGGAAGATATGATGTCCCATTATTTAACCTGTATCTGATGTCAACAAAAAGACTGAAGCTGAATATCATAAATCTAGTGTGGTAGATCAGTAAATAAGCCACATTTAGGAAGAATATAGACTATAGATAGAATATACTTAAAGGGAAATTGGATACTTGTGCACATTTTTCTGTATTCTTACATGTCGTTGAAAGTAACATTACAAGGGGATAACGCAGGTTTTTTGGTGGGGGTTACCAAGCATGTTGGTGTCCATGCTAGAGATGGGATACGATTGATAAGCCTAGGTATAGGGGTTAATAGAGGTTGTTTAAGGCATGTCAATGTACCTAACATTTAATTTTAATTCATCTAAAACTTTTTTTTATAGGGGTCAGAGTTTGGCTTTCCCTCCTACAGCGATATAGTTGCATGATAAAATTCTGTTTGCCTGCAGCTACATCTAGGGGGAGCTCACTGCATAAGGATTTATACAGTTCCCATTAAACTCTAAAATATATTGATATGCGGTAAATTCCCCCTAGTAGTGGCAGAAAGATTTTTTATCATTTAACTATGCTTTTCATGAATGCCTAACAGGGGGTTTACAGGTACTTAAAAACTCCCTAAGTGCGGTCCCAGATCGGTAAGATTCCAGGCACTGGGACCAGCACAATCACTAGAACAAAGGTGCCCATAGCTCTTTGAGCACCATGCCTTTTCAACTCTCCGAGTCATGCTGTAAGGACCTCCATTATATGCAATGAAGAGCCTGGCAGCATAACATAATAGAAGTAAAAATCTCTATGCTATTAGCTGAAGGGGCACAATGTTAGGAAGAATTATAAAAGCCCCATATTCTAGTGATTGAGGACCCAGATGCTGGACTCCAATAATACCTTCTGTCATAGTATAGATTGGAAAATGTACACTGTTTTATGTAGCAATGCAAGCAATGCCATCCTACTGAGTATTCCTTGTTTCTTCTCTCTGCAGTTCATGTGGAACCCGGCACTTGTGAGGTGATTGCTGCTCACAGATGCTGCAATAAGAACAAGATTGAGGAACGGTCGCAGACAGTAAAATGCTCATGTTTTCCTGGACAAGTCGCAGGGACTACAAGAGCAGCTCCCTCATGTGTAGATGGTAAGCCCCACCTTTTAGAATTGTATCTTTATATAATGGGAATATATATCAATCCACAAAACACAGCGAAAATAAGACGTGGTCAACATATCCACAAATTTACAGTGGTCTATTTCAGCAGAATTTGGTTCTTAGTAAACATTTTGCTCAAACTGTATAAGACCACTTGACATTTCCAGGTGACCTCTCTAATGTATGTCACCATGCTTAACCTTGGTGCTGGACCGTATTGTGACCACCGCCGCTGCAGCGCAGCACCTGCAAGGGGAATACCCCAAAAGCCCAAACCTTGCTGACAGGACAAGCCTCCATTAATTTGACCCAGCTTAGTTTTTACCTTTAGGAGACTACATAAGGGTTTCTACTTATCTGCTCTCAGTTTCACTACTGAGACAACATGGTAAGGTGAGCTTTTTTGATCTGGACACTTGGTTGTTGTGCTTTGTGGTGGGTCTCTGTTGCTTTGGTGCTGTGTCTATAGTGGGATGTGGTTCAAAGCCAATGTGGCTTAGCCAGAAAGTGTGGGTGCTCTTGGCCGCTGGGTTGCTCCCCCTGCAGGTTGTATTGCGGCATTGGTTGAACCTAATAAAGAAAGGAACCCACTTTAAAGAAAGCCTTTCATCTGCCCATACATGTGCAGCTAAGTGCAGCATGTAATGGGCAGGGCTGCACAAACCCTGGGGCACTTTACATTTTTTTCTACCCTCCTCCATTATTTCGATATCGGTGCCATTATATTTGGTACCTGATATTTAAATAACCCCCTGAACTGTCAATGGGGCGTGTTATGGCAAGGGGGCATGTTACTATGGCTGTGACACTGTCCAATCAGATACAGACAGCCTTACAGCAAGACCTGGAGAGAGTAGAGCATGTGCGTGCGCGTACGCTCTCACTCTTCAGCTGTCAAGATCAGTCTTCTGCCGAATTGTCAAGGAGGCGTGTCACTGCTATGGATAGTAGAAGAGCTGGAGAGAGGAGAGCTCTTGCGATAGATCAGTCTTGCCCTTTGCCGAACTGGCAAGGGGGCGTGTCTCTCTCCAGCTCTAACACTGTCCGTAGCAGTGACACACCCCCTTGCCAGTTCGGCAGAAGACTGATCTTGACAGCTGAAGAGTGAGACGCACATGCTCTCCTCTCTCCAGGTCTTGCTGTAACACAGTCCGTAACTGATTGGACGGTGTCACAGCCATAGTAACACGCCCCCTTGCCATCACACACCCCATTGACAGTTCAGGGGGTTATTTAAATATCGGGCACCAAATATAACGGCACCGATATCGAAATAACGGAGGAGGGTAGAATTTTTTTTTAATTTAAAGTGCCCCTGGGTTTGTGCAGCCCTGCCCATTACATGCTGCACTCAGCTACACATGTATGGGCAGGTGAAAGGTTCTCTTTAAAGAGGTCACCATAAAGTAGCAAGTGGGCTTATACAATTTGAACAAAATGTTTCTTAAGAACTTTATGTTCATCTTTTATATTTTTGCTTGGCAGCAATAAATCATTGTAAAAATTGGATGTACGGACCCTGTTTTTTTTCTCTTGTTTCTGTATATAAGAATATTTTGATTTGCTGGCAAAATGACATATAAAAACAAGCAAACTCAAAATGCTGTTGATTAATAAGGAGGTTTGGTTAATTCATTATTTATTTGGTCTTTATTTAAACATGCTTTGATTATAAAATGATGTGACTCAGGTCTCTAATCTATTTCTCTAAAACTGAAAGCAATAATGAGCTCATTCATTCAGACGTTGTTCTCATTCACATTAAAAACTTCGGAGCAGATTTATTAAGACTGGCATTTCATACGGTCAAATCCGGTCGTAAGTTCTGCAATGTTTGCGCTACATATGTACATACCCTTATACAGAACGCAAGAACTCGCGATAACTAGTAAAATCTCATGTTTTGAGTCTGTAGGCTGCCGTGGGAGGATGCAGAGGATGCCAGGAATTGCCAAAATCGAAAGTTAATTTGCATAATGAAACAAACCTATATAAGCAGCTTTGTTTTGTCCCCCAAAAATTCTAATGACATGTATTTGATGCAATCGCGGGGGTTGTCAATGGTTGTCATGGCAACCGGAGGCCAGACAATGGCCTTCAAGTCTGCCAGGTATGGAAGCCTATGAGGACCAGCCAAGGGCTGGTCCTCATAGGCTTCCTGTCAGAGTGACTGTCAGCGTCACAATGACAGTTATAATACATTTCATTACGTAGGCAGTGTAATGTATTATAGCGGCGATCAGTGCTGCAGGTCTCCTAGTCCCCTAGTGGGACAAAAAAAAAGTTTATAAAAATGTTTTATAAAAGTGTAAAAATAAAAGTTATAAGTTAAAATAACAAGTACTGCTTTTTTTTTCCTATAATATGTCTTTCATTATAGGAGAAAAATGAAAACGTACACATATTTTGGTATCACTGCGTTCGTAACCACCCAAACTATAAAACTATAATGTTATTTTTCCTGCTTGGTGAACACTACAAAAGAAATAATTAAAAAACAATGCCAGAATCGCTATTTTTTGGTTAACAACCCTAAATAAAAAACAGAATAAAATATGATCAAAAAGTCGCATGTACCCCAAAATAATACCAATATAAACTACAACCCGTCCTACAAAAAACAAGCTCTTAGGCCTCTTAACTGCCCGTGATTGTGGGCACGAACAGCCGTCGACGGCCGCGGACAGCCATCCGCATTTTCAGCCCGTGCTCCCATTCGGTCCGTAAAAAGCAAAAGATAGGACATGTCTTATCATTTGCGGCAACTTTCTACGGCATGGACACCTTCCCGTAAATATACGGAAAGGTGTCCATGGACAATAGAAGTAAATGGGTCCGTAATTGCGGACCGTAATTATGGTCGGCAAATATGGAAGATGTTTTACTGTCGTGTGCATGGGGCCTTACACAGCTTTTTTTGACTGAAAAATAAAAAAATTATGGGTCTCAGAATATGTATCGACCCGCAGAATAAAGTAAAATTGTCATAGCCCATGGTGAACATTGTAAAAGAAAATAATAAAAAACATTGTCAGAATTGATGGTTTTTGGTCACTTTGCTTGTCAAAAAAGATAATAAAAGTGATCAAAAAAGGGTTAAGAAACTTCCTGATTGCTGTTTTGAATACTTTGAGGGGTGCAGATTTTAAAATGGGGTGATTGATGGAGACCTTCTAATATATAAAGCCCTCAAAGCCACTTCAGAACTGAACTGGTCCCTGAAAAAAATAGCCTTTTCTAATTTTCTTGAAAAATTGTGAGAAATTGCTTCTAAAGTTCTAAGCCTTGTAATGGCCTAGAAAAACAAAAGGACATTTAAAAAAATTATAAAAAAAGAAACTAGACATTTGGTAAATGTTAACTAGTAACTATTTTGTTTATTTTACAAGCAGATACATTTAACTTTATAAATATTCACATTTTTGCAAATTTTCTCAACATTTTGGTGTTTTTCACACATAAATATAAAATTTATCGACCAATTTTTTTCACTAACATAAAGTACAATATGCCAGGAGAAAACAGTTTTAAACTCACTTGGTAAAAATATTCCAAAGATATTACCACATGAAGTAACACATGTCAGATTTGAAAAAGTCAGCTGTGCCACATCAGGCTGCATCCCCAAGGGGTTAATCAGACGTTAAATTAAATCAGATCCCTAGTTCAGACCCAGACCAGACCTCCTAAATAAATTCAGACCTTTAATTTAATTCAGACCACAGACCAGACCGCAAAATAAATTCACACCTCAAACAATATCCACATGCTTGTTCATATTTAGGTATTCCATTTTTTTAGTCCTTTTTAAACTAAAAAGTTTGCTTGCAGATGAAGAAGGGCTTAGTTTGTTACTGTAGCTAAGCTATGTTTGTCATTTGTAACAATGCCATGTGACACTTATATGTGTTGTTAGTGGTTTTATGTGCCGTTGTAGGTCCTGGCTTAGCTCAGAGAGTTATCATGGAGCACCAGAACAAAAATCCTAAAATAACAAACTTGGCTCTGCCTCATATATATATTGTAATTTTATTTTAATAACATATTTCTAGTTTTGATTGATTTATGCCTATATTTTCTTGAACAAGAATGGGGCTATATTCAGACAGTATATGCGCTACTGCAAAGCATAACTCTCTATGTGTATGTAATACCATACTTCCCAAGTGCCCCTCTTCTAAAGGGACAGTTCCTACTTTTGGTCAAAATCCCTTTGTTTCTCCTTAATCTTTAAATGCTATGTACACCTATGAAAGGAATTTAGTTTAATAAATCAATGCTTTATGTGTTTTAAAACAACTTTTAAATTGACTTTTATTAAAAATGTTATTTAGTTTTTAACATACAGCTTCTATGTATCCATTCCTGTATGCATAGAAGCTATATTGTTCCGTCTTAGCAGTGTCCGTTAGTTCAGCTGGACTGAGGGCTCGGCTAAAAGCTGGTCCTGCACGTCTCTTACACGTAGGATCCAGCTAATAACGAAAACATCTAAGTTCATAACAATATGTGATTGTTATTATCTGGATCCTTTGTGTCAGAAACACGCAGTACTTGATCTCAGTCGAGTCGTCAGTTCAGCTGAACTGACGGATGTGGCTTAGACAGAACGATACCGTTTCTATGTATGCAGGATACATAGAACCTGTGTATTAAAAAGTAAACAGTTTTTAAAAAAAAAATAAAAGTCAATTTAAATGTTGTTTAAAAACACATAAAACATTGATTAATTTTTAGAAAAATAAATCCTTTCAAAGGTGTACATAGCCTTTAAATGTTTTTTTGTTCTTTTTTGGAATTGATAAATACCGTAGATTTGAATTAATGCATTTAAGATATTGCTTCAAAAAGTGTCTCTCTGGTTCCTATCTGTATATTGAATATGAACTTGTATATTATTTCATGATTTGATGCAATTTGGATTTTAAAAGATTCTTTGTTCAGATAATTTTTATGGTGGTGTGTAAATTAACTATTCAATAGTAAAGAAATGCATGAAAAAGATGATTTTTCCACACTGAACCATAAATGAGAGGTATGTGTAAGAGAATGTTGACTAATAACCTATGAATGCAGTCATGTGGTTCAAGCTTCAAATCCTTGTCGCTACAGCAATTCAAATATTTTTAATGTTCAATTTTATTTCCCGCTTTTCAAGAGCCATAACTTTTTTTTACCATTAACATAAATGTACGAGAGTTGTACTTTTGCGGGATGAATTGTAGTTTTTAATAGTTCCACTTAATGTATCATATAATGTACTGAGCAACTTTTAAAAATCATTTTGCGGGGTAGAATAGGAAAAACATAGCAATTGTTCCATTGTTTTTTAGGTTCCATTTTAATGGCGTTCACCTGTGGTAAAAATGTAATTTTAACTTTATTCTGTGGATCAACACAAATACACCGATAGCAAATTTATATAGTTCTTTTTATGTTTTGCGCTGCCATATTCTGAAACCCATAACTTTTTTATTTCTATGTCGACGGGCTTGTTTTTTACATATGAATAGTATGAATATATATGAATAGTTTGGAATTTTACTGAAATTCAATTATGTTTATTTTTTTTAAATAATTGACAGAACTTTAGAGGAAAAATGGTAAAAGGTTTTTTTTTTTAACTTTTAATATTTTTTTGTGCATTTGTAAAAATGTTACTTATTAAATTTTTTTTTTGTCCCACTAGGGGAATTGAATATCGGCACCCTGCAATTGCATCGTGGGAGGAGACAATGGGGTGACTGATGGGGCCCCCCATGTCTAATAGCTTAGATGCCAGGATCACTCTGATCCTGGCTTTTAGAGCAATGTGTCAACTGTAATACAGCCTATGAGCTCGCTCCATATTTCCTCCTCCGACTTTCACTGTACATGTACAGGGAATTTCATTCAGCAGTTAAATTAGAAATGTCACAACATGGCTATAAAGTTTCAATGTGGTCTTCTACAACAAAGAGTACACAGTAATACTAAGGACTGTATAAACTATAATCTTTTAATTCAGTTATTTAAATAACATGTTTGTTGCTGGGTTTGTAGTTCCCTCATTTTCAGGTGCAGCATGAGACAGTGAGGGGTCCAACACTTTGTTCACTCCTACGCTCACCTCACTGCCTCCTCTCACAGCTGAGTGTTTCTGTGTCATTCCCTATGTGTAGGTGTTGCATCTGTTACTTAGTAAAAGTAGAAGAAAACTTATTTAACTTTGTATCTTGAATCGCCTGACTTTTTGCGAATAACTCAAAAATACAACTATGGTGGCTAAAATATCCTGAAAAAGTTAAATCACTAAGATTTGTTACACTACTAAGACTTTTCTTGATACCATTGATAACTGACTACTATCTGTTTGTTCAGCTTCTATAGTTATCCAAAAATGGTGGTGTCAAATGCAGCCATGTTTAGACGGAGAAGACTGCAAAGTTCTACCAGACTTGACAGGATGGAGTTGTAGTACTGGGAACAAAGTCAAAACAACAAAGGTGAGGCTATGTGAATGGATATGTTAATGCAGCTGTCTCATTACTATCTTAAAGATAAGTAATAACTTTAATTAATACATAAAGGGATCTCAATAAAATAAACAGCAATTCTCTGATATAATGCTATTATTGGGATAACTCCCTTTAACCATGAAAGCATTAGTACTTATAACTATAATGATAGGGGTAGGGAAACAGAAAAGTGAGCCCTAATCTACCCGCCACTCAGTCCCTGCCTACTTGCAACGACCCGCCCTAGGCGACGGGGTAAAACTGGGCGACGGTCCCTACGCTCAATAAGTGCACAACAGACAAACAGACAAGGGTACACAGAGCTAAGGGAAATGGGGAAGTTGCCCACGGCAACACCGTGAGCAACAAGAGTGGTGAACGAGCCGAGTCAAACCAGGAGTGTACGAGGTACCAAACGCAGAGCAGGAGAGTAGTGAACAAGCCGAGTCAAACCAGGAGTGTACGAGGTACCAAACGCAGAGCAGGAGAGTAGTCAGAAAGCCAGGGTCAATATGAAGCAGTGTCAAATAGATCAAGAAGCTACAGCAGGGCCAGGAAACCAAACAAGAAGAATCACAAGCAAGGAGGAACAGGAAAGGCAGGTATAAATAGACAGAGGGCAGGAGCTAGCTCCGTCTGGCCAGGCCGTGATAGGCTCTCCCACTCCTAAGCCTGCCATCCTGAGTGGTGGAAGATGGAGTCAATCTCACAGACATAGAAGCAGGTGCAGACTGATTACCTTTGGGCGTTGATACAGAAGCTGTGCCTGGCAGATCCTTTACAATAAGGGTATGTTCACACGAGGGCGTCCGTTACGGCTGAAATTACGGGGATGTTTCAGCCTGAAAACATCCCCGTAATATCAGCCGTAACGGCATGTGCAGGCGCTTGAACGCCGCGTTAATTACGGGCGTAATTGGCGCTGCTATTCATTGGAGTCAATGAATAACGGCTCCAATTACGGCCAAAGAAGTGACAGGTCACTTCTTTAACGCGGGCGTCTATTTACGCGCCGTCTTTTGACAGTGGCGCGTAAAATACGCCTCGTGTGAACAGACAAACGTCTGCCCATTGCTTTCAATGGGCAGATGTTTGTCAGCACTATTGAGGCGCTATTTTCGGACGTATTTCGGGGCAAAAACGCCCGAATTACGTCCGTAAATAGGCCGTGTGAACATACCCTCACAGTCTGTATTCTGTGAATTAACTTTAAGATGGACCTATTGTAAAACGAGCCAGTGTTTGCTGATATGTACATTGCTTAGGTGGAGGTGAGTCATACTAAATTGTCGAATTTCAATTGTCAAATAACATTAGAGGTATTGTTCTCAAACAGAAAAAGGTCTTCCACAGTGTTTTTTTCCAGAAACAGCGCATTTCTTGTCCATTGCCTGTGTTTGGTATTGCAGATCAGCCTCATAGTAGACACAACCCACAGACAAAAGTCTGGAAATAAAGATAAACCCTTTTATAATCCATAGACAACCACTTTAATAATATGTTGCTTTATATGCCAACATATCCTTAATGGGAACCTGTTGTTAGGGCACTAAGCCACCAGGATGTCATTGTACTGCAGAGATTAGTGCCCTAAACATGCCCCTCTCAAAACTGCCCGTTTTATATATCTAAATTACCAGAAAAGTGTCTTGAGATGAGACCAACACAATCTTGCACATGCTCAGTGGTCAGATGAAGCTGAGGCTAGTACACCTGGACTCATCTCAGGACTCTTCTCTGGTAATGAACATAGAATGCATGCGGTATTACAACTTCTTTTTAGACAAAATGCTAAAATGGACAGTATTGATAGGGGCATGTTTAGGACGCTAAATCCCAGTAATGACATGCTTGTGGTTAAGTGTCCTAAAATCTAGTGACAGGTTCCCTTTAATGCACTATAGAGAGAAATTGCAAACATCAAGTGTTAAGGAGGTTGTCCACTACCGGACAGCTGATGAACTATCCTTCGGATAGGTCATCAGTACATGATCTGTGGGGGTCAGACACCCTGACCCCGTAAGGTTAAAGCTGTCTCCGGGCACCAGACGTCCATGTTGGAAGCAGTTGGCTCCAGTCATGGAATAGCGGCCGAGCTGCCGTACTGCTACTATTCAAGTGATCAGGAACAGAGCTACAGTTCTGCAGCACGGCCGCTATGCAATGTACGGAGCCAATTTCTTCCGACTCCGTACATTACATACTGTGCCATAACATCCGGTGCTAGCAGGGCACTAGAGCAGCTGATGGGTGCGGGGTCCGTGAGTCAGACCCGCAGTGATAATATACCGATGACCGGTATACCAGTGAACAACCCCTTTAAGCTTGCTGTTTCTAAATTGCAACAGTAAGTATAAATATACACAATGAAAAAAATAATTCGGTATGAAATGTTTGATTTCAAGTTTTCAGATTAAAGGGGTTGTCCAGTTCCTAGCAATTAATGGTCTATCCTCAGGATAGGCCATCAATATGTGAACGGTCAGAGTCCGACTCCCGAGACCCCCGTCAATCAGATGTTTTGAAAGGGCCGCAACATTCGTATGAGCCCTGCTACCCCTTCATTCCTTCCTTATCTGCTCATACTGTGAATCGCCGACACACTTGTAGTGGTGGCTCACAGTTTTACAGTCTTCTCCCATTGAAGTGAATGGGAGAAGGCTATAATACTGTAAACCGCTGCTACAAGTGTGTCAGCCATTCACAGTATGAGCAGATAAGGAATAAAGGTGAAGCAGGGCTCGTACGAGCGCTGCGGCCCGTTCAAAAAAATGCTGATCGGTGGAGGTCCCGGGAGTCGGACCCCGACCGATTAAACAATGGTGGCCTATCCTGTGTGTAGGTCATAAATTTTTAGGGACTGGACAACCCTTTAAGATTATTATTTTGAATTCAAAATTCTTTATTTTTGTTTCTCCCTTAAAGGGGTTTGCCCACCTATAGCATGTATAAACCAATCTACAAGCTAGATTATAAAGTTTTGATAAGCATAGTGCTAAAACGCCTACTGAGTACAATAATGGGTAGCCTAGTCTCCCTATTGTCTATATGCAAGCTGGGAGTACAGGGAAGAGAAAACTTGTAATATATATACAAATTTATCGTATTGAAACATGTCTCTATTAAGTTGTTTTCTTACATACATCATATGTTTCTGTTGCTGAAAAGAAAACAGAAGACAATTGAAATACAATGATGCCAAGAAAGATGACATAAAAAAAGTGTGTTTTGATCCAAAACAATGAATCACAACAACAGATCCTAAACCAAATAGATGTAAACATACCTTTTCTTTGTAAAATTGCTTGTATTGAACCATATCAGGGACTTACCTCACATACAGGTGTAGCAGAGCTGATTTGCTCTATGAATGTTTATTTTGTGCTGATTTGCTGATATTAGAGTGAGTTTTGCAAAATGATTAACTCAATTTTATTGTGTTCACAAACTCAACTCTTCGACATCTATTTGCCCATGTAGCCATGTGAATTTACTGACAAGAGATTAGAAAAGTTCAATAAATTTGTTTTGTGAGTGATTCAATCAAATCGCCCATCTGATTTGGTCTGAATCAATTTGCCACAAATCGCAAGTGCCCCGTTTGCCCTGTAAACTCATGTCTGACTCTCTGATGTCTTGTAGGACAGTATCCAACTTCTTTCATGCTATTTAATGTCAAGCCAACATCAGTAATGTCATCCACCAATACCCCTCATGATTGGTTGTGTTAGAGGGAAGGATAACCACAGTGCATTTCGGGAAGGCTGCCAGCAAGGCATTATGGGGAAGAGAGTCCTGGGTCATGTGGTCCTTTTTTCTAATATGTAAAATGGCAGCCAGAATTGTTGCACAACAAACCTCAAAAGTTTCAGATTTCACCAAATCCTAAACTTTTGGGAAATTCGGACTGAATTAAATTTGTGTAGAATCGATTCACTCATCTCTATTGCTGACCCTCACAATCTTTGTATTTTCAATCGAAAAATAGATTATTTTATATTGTCCTTAGGTACTTTCCATCATTATGTGCTACTAGTCAGTGAGTAAGCCAACAATTGTTCAGAACCTTATACATGTTATGTAAAATTTTACTGTTTGGAATACAAAAAACTGGAAAAGCAGGGGACCTTTTAAATGTAGGGTGATGTTTAAAGTATGTTCACCTCATAAAATTAGTTATTATTTAATCATTTTAAAGAGTTTGTCTCATAGCAGACAACCCCTTTAAGTTGAGTTTACTGCTAATTTTTTTGCTGCTCATTTAAGTTGAGTTTTACTGTTCATATTTTTGCTGCTCATTTCCTCCACAGAGCCCACTACAGTGAAATCCGTCAATGCAATACATCGACAGGTCAGGTCCACCAGTACAAGAGCTGCTGCTTGTTAGCGGCTGTCCGCCCTGATTCATAGAGATGGTATATGGAAAGTCATAGCCTAAATGAGAGCACTCCTTTAGAGGGGATTTATGAAACTAGTAGAAAAGATCAGCATTTTTTTTTACAGAACAGCAACACTCTTGTCTAATGGCTATGCAAGATATTGCAGCTCAGCCTCACTCACTTGAAGTTGCAATACCAGACATAGCCCACGGACAATAGTGACACTATTTCTAGTAAAAAACAGATCCCTTTTTACTAATCTCTTAAGACCGCATGTGGCCCCTGGGGCTGTCATCTGCGGCCCGCAAGACACAGAGCCGCTAGTACAGACTCTGCTCCGGGACTCTGGAATTCCCTGACATCGCTGTCCACATATGGACAACGATGTCTGGGGCTTCCACAGAGCCGGAGTCCCGTGCAGAGCGCTAGTATAGGCTCTGCTCCGGGACTCTGTGGAATTCCCTGACATTGCTGTCCATATATGGACAGTGTGTCAGAGTCTTCCCCAGAGCGGAGTCCCGGGTAGAGCGCTAATATCGACTCTGCTCCGGGACTCTGTGGAATTCCCTGACATCGCAGTCCATATATGGACAGTGTGTCAGGATCTTCCCCAGAGCGGAGTCCCGGGCAGGGTGCTAGTATCGGCTCTGCTCCGGGACTCTGTGGAATTCCCTGACATCGCAGTCCATATATGGACAGTGTGTCAGGGTCTTCCCCAGAGCGGAGTCCCGGGCAAAGCGCTAGTATCGGCTTTGCTCCGGGACTCTGTGGAATTCCCTGACATCGCTGTCCATATATGGTCAGTGTGTCAGGGTCTTCCCCAGAACGGAGTCCCGGGCAAAGCGCTAGCATCGTCTCTGCTCCGGGACTCTGTGGAATTCCCTGATATCGATGTCCATGTATGGACACACGATGTCTGGGGCTTCCCCAGAGTCAGAGTCCCGGTCAGAGTGCTAGTATAGGCTCTGCTCCAGGACTCTGTGGAATCTTCTGACATCGCTGTCCACATATGGACAGCAATGTCTGGGGCTTCCCCAGAGCTGGCGTCTCGGGCAGAGCGCTAGTATAGGCTCTGATCTGGGACTCTGGGGAAGCCTCTGACATGTACAGAGGACACTGTGGCATTATCTAGGGGTGTGTTGCATTACCTACAGAGGGCAATGTGGCATTATCTACAGAGAGCACTGTGGCATTATTTACAGAGGGCACTGTGGCATTATCTACAGAGGGCACTGTGGCATTATCTGCAGAAGTCACTGTGGCAGCATCTACAGAGGACTCTGTGGCAGCATCTACAGAGGACTCTGTGGAAGCATCTACAGAGGGCATTGTGGCAGCATCTACAGAGGGCACTGAGGCAGCATCCACAGAGGGCACTATGGCAGCATCCACAGATGACACTGTGGCACTATCTAAAAAGGGGCTGCCCAATCTTGACATGTGTGTCTGCCAAACACTGCCAACTGAGCCGCCGCACTGCATGTAGTGACACTTAAACTGGAAAACTGGATTGCTGAAATAAGCACGTGGAGAAATATCTCAAATTTTAAACCTAGTGGTATTATCATAGTAATATAGTGTTATATTAGTTCAAATAACTAATTGATTAAAAATAATTTTGCATTGTACCAAATTTGAAAGTAATGCGGCCCATCAAGTTCCCATTTTTTCTATATGTGGCCCACTTACCCGGCCGAGTTTGAGACCCCTAATCTAGTAGATCTATCTGACATGCTATACTAAATGGTTACTCTATATTATAAAAATATCTTTTTACTAAACATATCTGTTTGTTTTATTATACTTGAGATATATTTCATCAGCATTTATAGCTAATGACCGTGTTAAATGTCTTAGTAGATTCTCTGTATGGCAGTGCAGCATGGAGATATTCTGTTTTTAAGAGGGTTAACGTAACCGTGAGGCAACAAATTGTCAGATTGGAAAGGTTTATATTAAAAGGAGATCTGTGATCTTTAGAGAGCTATATAACATGGAGTATGGACACAAGCACCTGTGTAAGAGTCAGCTAGGAGCAGACAGTTATTTATAGTGTGCAGAATGAAAATAGCTGTGAACTAGTTATGAAAAAGGACACTGTGGTATTTAGACATCCTGCCGACCAACAGTACCTTATAGTATATAACTCTCGAAATACCACCATCTGCTTTCTAAAAGAAAGAATGCGTACCTGTGTCTGGAGACAAACAGAACATTGGAAACTGGAGAATGCCTAACTATGTGTTTTTTTTTCTTATGTGAAATGTGTCAAAATAAATTATTGAATATGTGGAGGTATTTACATATATATATATACATATATATATATATATATATATATATATATATATATATATATATATAAAATGGAGGAAAAAAAAATATATATATATGTATATATATATATATATATATGCACCTGAAACAAAATTTTAAGCGACCTTGCATTTACATGTAATTAGAAAATAACATACTATTTTGTTTGTTCAGCTTCTATGCAGCCTTACATTACATAGACACATAGTACATTGCCCATCAACTTTGAGTCCAACTATTGATCCAGAGGAAGGCAAAACAAAGACCAAAAGCCATGAGCCAATAATTCAGGCTGGGTAAACATTCATACAAGAACATTTACATAAACATAGATGTGTCTCCATGGTACAGACTACGTATAATTCATGTGTGTAGTTTGATCCTCCAATCATATGTTGCTCCTTTCCGTCTGCTCCCTACTATCTGCAGGAAGAAGGGACAGAGATAAAAGAAGTGACACATGACTGGACGATCAGACTACACACAGGGTTTATTTGTAGTCTGTAACCATAAAGACAGTAGGTGTGCATAGGAGCTGTATGCACGGAATGGAAGGATTTTTTTTTTAAACTGTTTTTATTAAACAATTTTTCTTGTATTACAACTAGACAACGCGAGATATAGAAATAAAGTTACTGCAAATTTGTTAATAATTTCAAGAATCACCGTCTTGTCGTGTAAGGCTCAGGTTCTGGAGTGGAGTAGAACCAATGATGAGTATTTCATAAGACTGTGAAGAAAATGGTTCTGAAGGAGTCAGGGCATTAATCATTTCGGGGTCTGATAAGATGTGTTCTCATCTATAAAACCGTTTAACGATTTACACATTGTGATTTTGTAGAGAGTATAGTACGGCCTCATATCTATCACACAACCATTAAGTTGTAGGAATGTTTTTCAGTGACAGGAGCCCCAAGCGACAGAACAAGACACCAGAGAGACAATTAATAGGCAAGTACCAAAATGTCAAAGCAAGGTGACACAGAGAAGTACTATCTCAAATATCTATACAAACTTAAAGGGGTTATCAGGGATGTGAATTTAGTAGGGCTGGAAATGAAATAAATGGTAGTTGTTTACATGCACGTAGCATATGACCACTTCAGTCAAATAGAGGGCTCAGCGGTGACAATTCATATTTCTGGCATAATGCCAGAAATAAAACACATGACCACTGAGCCCCGCTGAGCCCTCTGATTGGCTGCCTCAGCGCCGGCGCAAGGATAAGTAAGTATTGCTTTATGGTTATTTATTTCCTTTCCAGCCCCTACTAAAAAAAATTCACATCCCGGATAATTAATTTAAACATAGAGGGAAGAGTCGAGTGGAGGGGTAAACAGAAGGGGTGGTCCGAGAGTCCATGGCCACTGTGGATAATATCGCTATCCTGTTGGTAAGGTGGTTTAGATGGGTGGGTCACCACCTACATCACGTTTAAGATACCAGGTGGTGTATTTTAAGTGTACTTTGATTTGTCTGAATACGAGCGGGTAAGATAGCTATAACATTTTCCCTAACCTGGAAGAACGTTTGAACTCTCAGTTCTTTTTGAATGGTTACCTCCTCCCAGTCCAGCCTGAACACAGTAGGATGTTTTTCAATTGAGACCATTTGAAAAATTTCAGCTTTTTTTATTTATTTCAAAGACAACAAATGCACCAAAATGCAGAAAAATGTAATGGAAAGGTTGATTCAGCAGATACCTACAATTTGGCATTTATTTGAAAGCTCTACCAAAGTTTTTAAATATGCACTTTTTTCGCGTTTTTTTAATGGCTTAAGTGATAAATTAATATGCTGCAGCAAGTTTCAAGAGTCAAGATAAGGATTGTGACATCTGTATGTGTTCATTACTGCACGACAATCTAATGCAGCAAATTGGACTCATATGTTCAAAATGATCTGATCTCTGCTAGGAATTAACTAACGCCTAGGAAATGGACATCCTCACCTATCAATGGTTGGTCAGGACATATGAAATTCAAGAGACATGGCACATGGTTGGGAACGCATTGCTTTCCTGAACGTTATCGAAGAAGGAAAGGAAAAAAAATCCTTGTGACCATTTTCTCATAGGCCCCATAATACCCTCATGAGCCGACACTGAGTGTTATTTATCTGAGTCTATGGTGAAGATTTATCAATATTGGTGCAAAGAAAAAGTGGAGCATTTTTCAGAGACCTTTTTGAAAAAGAAATAACCGATCAACAATGATTGCTGTCGTCAACATCTCCACTTTAATTTATGTTGCTTACATAGAACCAACATATTCCACAGTGTTGTACAGAAGTTGTCATCACTCGCTTTCCCAAGTGGGGCTTACAATCTAGATTCCCTCTCTCTACAGTATGTTTTTGTTGTGTGAGAGGAACCCACACAAAACACAGAGAGGACATACAAACTCCATGTGAAAGTTGCTCTGAGTTGGATTTAAACGCCGGACCCCCGGCTGCCAGGCAACAGTGCTACCCACTGAGCCATCGGTGTTTGTACCAGTTTTCATAGAAATTTCACATTGTCTTTCTATGAGAAAAAGGCTACAGACTGTCATAAAACAGTCCGTAGAGTTTTAACATACCACAAGGAAGCCACAGGGCATCTGAACTTACTCAGGGTTGAAATTGCTCTTGCTTGCAGTCTGGTTAAGGAACACTTTAAGCCTTAGAATATAATTCCCACGATCTTTCAGGCTGTATATATGTGCAAGCCTTTGTCTTTCCCTGGTTATATTCACTCTTATGTAAATAAAAATATGCAATCTAAAATGTCAAATGCATTACTCAACATCGAAAAAAAATGAAAATAATGTCACTGTCACAACAACTGATTAGACATAAACATGCTAGAAATTATTCAATCATCCTTTACATATTATAGTCATGAATATTTATAAAATTAAAATAATTGTTTGAAATGAATAAATGGTTAACTACGCAAAAACAAACATAATAAAATAAAATGAAGGCTCTTCCCAGCAACATGAATAGAATCCAGTTGCTAATTAGGATGAGGCAGAAACACCGGCCTAGAATACCGCTCAGGAGGCCGAACCTATAAAAACACATACATTATGGGGGGAAAACATAAATATTTTTCTGTACTCTTGAATTATATAACTGTCAGGGATGTATAAATATTGGTGTTTTTATCGCCACAGCGTGAAAAGGATGGAAGCATAGGGTGGGTGGAATAGGACAGGTCTCTGTTCAGCACTAGGGTAAGAATTATTAAGCCCATTGATCTCATGGCATTATAATAGCCAGAGCTGCAGATTACTGGGGATAGATCAGGGCAGCTGTTGTGCTATTTACTCAGCAGTTTATCGGTAGAGGTTTAATTCAGTAGCGCACAAATGAGGAATTTCATGAGCAGGTGGAAACTTTATTAATGGTTGATGTATGGTATTGAAATCCTGAGGACTATTTGAATGCATGGTCTGCGGCTGCTTGATTTACTATAAACCAATATTACAATTGAATAATGTAAACTATATAAGCTCAATATATGCCTGTTTAGCTGGCTGATGCAGCTATTTTTTAGTGATTTTTGATGTGGGTTTTTTCATATTAAAAAAAAAAAACACACATAAAAAAAGTATAGCAAAACTGTAACAAAAAAACGCACCAAAAAAGAATAAGGCCGGGTTCCCACATATGTAAAAACGCTGGGGAATTTCCGCAACGGAATTGTGTGAGGAAATTCCACAGCATTTACAGTAGCAGCAAAGTGGATGAGATTTAGTAAAAAAAAAAAATGCAATGTAAGCGTTAATAAATTGACCTGCGGCGTGGAATTTAATTCCACAGAATGTCAATTTATGCTGCGTTTTTGTTGATTTTCTGTTGTGGGTTTTCCCCATTGAATTCAATGGGGATGCAAAACCTGCAACAGAAAAACAAATGTTTCGACTTTTGCGATTATGCCCCAAAAATCGCAACTCTGGCAAAAATATACTTACACAGAGCGCCCTCCTTCTTTCTGCAGTCCGGTCTCCCGAAATGATGTTTCATCCTATGTGACCGCTGCAGCCAATCACAGGCTGCAGCGTCACATGGCCTGAAATGGAGGCTGGAGCGGACATCAAAGGAGGGAGGGGGTAAGCATTTTTTTACGCAACTGAAATTCTGTCTGAAAAACTGCACCACAATGTGGTTGCAGGTCAGATACTCTGTGTGATTGTTATGCAGCGTATCCGACCCGTGGAAACCCGGACTAAAAAGGGCACAACTATCAAATAAAATCCTCCTTTAATATGAGTCCTTGTCTCTCGGCGCCATTGTTATCAAAGTTTCCACTCAATGAATATGCATTAATCTCATCATTTCAGATCTGGGAGCAAAGGCACTAAAATACATCTTATCAATGCACTGATTTTATCATTTTGACTTAATGTTCAATTTCAGTGCCAAGAACCCTCATTTTCCCGACAGGTATTTCACCGACAGAAGTCTTGTACTACTAACTACATTGTACAAAGCACAGGATACAAGCTACAATATATAGTTTTTATACAAATGTGCAATCCTCCACCCATGGCCATGCAGAGTAGAGATCCTTTGTTTGTCATGCCCATTATGTCAGAATCCTATTACATTTTGTGGTGCAGAAATGCTTATGATGTGTGCTGATAAAATTGTTTTTGCTAGGAAAAAACGACATCCCATTTATGTCATCTGATGAAGCATGTTGTGATTTTCCAGATTTTTCAGTATATGTGTTCAAATGGCAGTATCTGTGAGATGCATTAACAGTGTATTCGCTGTCTATGTGATACAGATACCATATTTTACCAAAAATTTAATCACCCCAGGTTGGTTAGGGCACTGCATGCCCGAATGTAGACTAGTGGGTTATCTCCTTATACTTTTATTTTCTGAAAATCCTAATTAAAAACTATATTAAAAACACAATCACACGAAGACACAAGAAGAATGAATACTTCAAAATTATGACACCTAAAATTGTTTCATTCCATAAAAAAAAAAAAAAAGTTACGATCCACTAAAATTGTTGTTCTGCTTTAACAACTATTGAAGTTTATTTTACATAGACTTTCCTGACAGATAATAAACTTTACCACCAAACATTCTCACCTAAATGGCAGCTTTTGCATTATTAAGTAGTTTGCTGGATTTAAATTAGATTTTTTTTTTTTAATATAGCAAGTTGGCAGAAAAGTCTACAAAACAGTTTTTTCTACAAAATCCAACTTACTGCCAGCTACTACTCAGCATTTATTATGCATCTTTGTGCTGTTGTAGGTAGAATTAACACGTGGTTTTTTTTCGACTCATGAAACACCTGATTACATGCTGCTGCGGAATCTGCTGCTGGAGTCTAGACAAATGTTTCACTTAATCTGCTTTTTTATTTCTATATATATTTATTTTATTTTTTGCTTCTCTCTGTATCGATCTAAAAAAAAAAAGTGAAAAGAAAAGAAATGCCACTGCAACTTTCTCATTACCTCTTTGCGTTGTAAAGCACATCTGTACCTTTGAGGGGAATGAAAACAGAGAAAATCAAATAGAATTCTGGGACCTTGAATTGTTTTTAAGCAGCAGTGGGGGTATTTTAAAAAAAACTCAGAGAGGGGACTTTGGTTTTCTTGTGTGGCACACCATTGTAGTAATAGAAATACTATATTATATAATATAGCAAGACGTTATGGCTTATGATGGGCTAAGTGGTTGTGTATGTTCTCATTTTTTAAATTGTCAAATAATGCAAAAATGCATTCATTTATCAACCATTGCTCTCAGTTTTTTTTAATCCACCATCTCATTGGCATCAATGCAAAAAAAAGCACCAGAAAGATGGGTGACCCAGGAAGCATTTTGAGACAATTGTTTGCACAACAAAATCCGATAAATCTAATGTGATGTCCAGTCTGAATTTAGTAAGGAGTGGAAGATACCCAGGAACGGACAAGTGGAAGGCTGCAAAGTAATAATTCATTAAAGTTTTAGCATTCTATATACAATTCCTTACAACATGTAATCCTCTAATATAGTTTCAGTCCCATAATGGTCTTAGCTTGCATACAATTGCATGGTTTGGTCTACATTATTATTAGGCCCTGTTCACACCATCTGGAATTTTGAGGCAGATTTTGATCACCTGCGGCCATTGAGCGCCGCGGGCAAAAATGCAGCGAAATACACATTCTCTGCCTCCCATTGATGTCAATGGGAGGTCAGAGACGTAAACGCCCAAAGATAGGGCATGTCGCTTCTTTTTCCCGCTTTTTCCGCTGGTGGGAAAAAAACGCTTCCACCTCCCTTTGAAATCAATGGGAGGCATTTTTGGACATTTTTTGGTGCGTTTTCTGGCTTAGTTTCCACGTCAAAAACGTGTCAAAAAACTCTGTGTTAAAATCAATTTTTTTAGACAAGGACTTTTAACATTCTACCGGTATTTACTTTTTGACTTATTTTGACAATAATGTAATGCTGAAAACTATCATCCCCTAATTGTTAGTTCATTCCAGCTACCACATGCATTTCACGTATTCCTCATTGTACTGTATATCGGATCGTGCAGTTATGACTACTTTCCTACACATTAATTGAAAAATTCTGGATGGGACAAAAACTTGAACACATTTTAACTATTTTAATTCATAATAAAAAAAATGAAACACCAGACCTTAAGGCCGATATAACACACATGATGCAGTTTATGCTGATGATTTTGGTTCTGTTTTTTTACACAACAATAAGGAGTGTTAGTCTTTGTTTTATACCTTTTCTTCCTTTTAAATCCACTTTTTGCTTTGGCTAAACAAACTAAACCAAAAACTTCTTAAAAACTCTGTGTGTGATTCTGGCCTAAAGGAGTCGTCTTACGGAAAGAACCCTTGTCCATATGCCCTATTAGGAGCTACTCTGTAAGAGTGAATACCACCCTCGAGGGACTCGGGATGTCAACGTATTAGATATAGGGCCATTCATTTGAATATAAGGCATGTAGTACTTTCTGAGAAAACCTCTTTAAGGTTAAGGCTCCTTGGCAACACGGAGTGACCTGCGAGATGCAGTAAAATTGCAGGATTACCACAACCACAGTGCGATTCATGTATCCCTATGGGTAAAAAAGTTTCAAGTGACCTTGCAACCGTCAATAATAATTATAATCTGACCATACAGTATTTCCTGCGATGCTCTTGGGTTACTTGCCTCATTTTCCATTTCATTGAGGCACCAGTACCAACATAGATTTCATGACAACTCAAAGACAATGTCATCTCAATGTGGTGCCCTAACTTAAAATAAAGTATGTGTAGATAGCTTGCGTCCATCACATTTAAAAAAAAACCAAGGGATTTATTCTTGACTTAAATTTAGTTCCATTGTGTTCAATTGCATCTGGATTAGTGTATAGTACAGATCGAGCTTTATAGCATATTTTTAATTATATCTCCAAATGTACAGTACAAGTAAAAATATGACTTATATTGTGCTATTATATTGTATTTAAAGTATATTGTATATTTTTCTATATTGTTATAGTTATTTTTGGTTTTCACTGGATCCCTAAGATGATGAGTTTGTATTGGTAGTTTACAAGGGACATGTGGGGTGTCATGTGGGCCCTCCTACCTTTAAGGACATCGCCTTTGTGTACAATATACAATACAATAGAGACAGAAGCCATAGGGTTGTGACTATCGGAATAACAAACACAAGACTAACATGGATTGTGCAGACTAGGAGAACAGGAACATTTATGAGAGCAACTAAGTTTTAGTATTGGGAGGTAGACACAGTTCAATATGGCTATTTAAGGTTTTTCAGCCCTTATCAGTACAAGATATAGAAGCCATACTTTTTGAATTGTAAGCTTAGGCAGTACCATCATAGGTTAATCTGTATTTTGCATCGCCATAGCAGAATATACCAAATGGCAGAATTGCCAATTCATTTTTATTTACGTGTTTAGTACTGAAAAAACAGCAAATAAAAATTGTTAGGGGCCATTAGGCCCAATTTTAATATAATCTGTCTTTGGTTTTATTGGATATGTTACATCTACAACTGTACATAAGTAGGGCAAAGTTCAGAATCCATCCATTGTTTTCCAAAATATTCCATGTTAATGCTGATACAGCAAAGTAGTCATTTTATTATTGTCTATTTGAAGCGTCCACGGCCAATGGCCACAACCATGGATCTGTGAGCACTGTCCCGCATTTCCTCCCCAGGAGACGCCAGCGCTCACTTCCGCTCCGTTCTGCTGTGTCCCGCTGTTTATTATACCTGTCAATTATTGCTGGCTACCCAAATATCTATCTGGCTAGTGAAATTTATAAAATGATTTCCACATATGCAGAATCAGTTTTAGATATATTTGTAGATTGTATTGTATGTTATTTCATGTCCCTTTGAGATGTTGAAAATAAATATTGATATGTGAAGTATAGGGTATATCCACATGTAGCAGACTTTTACTGATGCACATTTTGCTGCAAATCCACAGAAAATCAACTTCAAACTGTATGTGTTACAGGTGGATTTTTCTGCAAATTTTGCAGTTGATTTGCTGTGGATTTCACTCTATTTTTAACCTCTTAATGCAAAATGTACTTTTATGTCATGGACTGCCTTGTGTTATGGCATCATAGCATACATGGTACATCTACAGTGGTAGCTGGTGGTGATTGGGTGCTGCACTTATGCTGTAACGGCTGGAGTGAGAGAAAACTTTGAACCCGGCCATTTAACCACATAGATGTTGCGGTCAACAGCAACCGCGGGATCTAACTTGTTTGAAAGTGGGAGTGGCTTACCATTGCAACCAGGGACGAAGGTCCTCAGGTCTGCCGTTAGCATTTGCCTATTAGGATATAACACTGCAAGGCAATAATTCTTTGGAATAATATGAATATGTATGTTTCAAGTCCCTTGGGGACAAAAAAACAAAGAGTAAAATTAAGTGTAATAAAGTTTAACCAAAAATGGCTCCCCCCAAGAAAATAAATACATTTTCACTTTTTTCATCTTTTTTAAATAAAAAAAAAATATTTTATTTTTTTAAAAATAAGTCACCTTACAAAAATTACATATTTGGTACTGCCACAATTGTAACAACCTGTAGAATAAAGTTAACTTTTAAGTAATACTTCACGGCACATAACATAAAATGAGTAAATAATAAGTCGTATGTACATACAAGAATTAAAAAGTTATGGATCTATGAATGCGAAATAAAAAAAAGGGGGAAAAAAATGCTTGTCCCAAAATACCAATCCGTTAGGGGTGTGCCACTCTCTAATGCCTCATTCATACGAGCGTGTATCACGTCCGCGTGACGGTCGTTAAAACAATTGGGTCGTTCACATGACTGTTGTTTCAATGGAGCGTGTAAAGGGTCTATGAAAAAATAGGACATGTCCTATTTTAGGCCTTATTTACACAAACCTGTTTCACATCCGTGATACGCGCGTGTAACTCAATGGGCCCGTTCAGGCAGTCTATGATTTTCACGCAGTAAAACTCACGACATGTCCTATACTTGAGCGTGTTTTGCGCATCACGAAGTCATTGAAGTCAATGGGTGCGTGAAAATCATGCGCAGCACACAGACGCACTTCCGTGTGCTGCGCGTGATTCGCGCAACAGTAGATCAAGAAATGAAGGGAAAAATAAAACCACTTCCTTCATTTCTTTTTCTAAACATCAAAACCGCGTGTCATAAGGATGGCATATGCGTGAAAATCACGCAGCCACGCAGCAAACACTTATGACACATGGAACTGCAACACGCAAAAAACGCAGCGTTCGTTTGAATTTCGCCTTACTGTGTGTCACGCATCCCTCCAAAGACTCTAGCCTGTGCGGGTTCCGTGACAATGCGTCCTGCACGGGTGTACCTTGGCCGTGAAATACATTGCCGACGCCCATCTGAATGTAGCCTAATGCAGAGGTTAAAGAATCTGCCATATGCTTTGATTTCCACACAGATTTTTTTTCCGTTACATGTGGATGGGGTCCTGAATACAATACATGTATTGTATTGTACTTGGCCACAGATTTTCAGGGCGGAATTCAAACTAAAAATCTGCAGCAATTCCGCCACATATGAACACAGCACAAGTGTTACCACTGTAGCAATGGGGATAAGTGCAAAAGTAAAAAATTGTGACTAATATAGTGCAATGTGGGGAATGACAGTGAATAACTCTTAGGTTATTATGTGCATTGCAGTTCCCATGTTTATGGATTGAGAACTTCAGCCATTGCTAATGCTTAGTATTTGTTCTTTCACATTCTCAAGTCAGTTTTTATCTTCTGTAGAAGATATTTAGTAAGTCTACAGTGTTTGATTTACACACACATTCATCAAAGAGAGACGGTCTACCGTTCTTCATGTGGGTTTACAAGATGTCCTCCAGGACAAGGTGCAATTAAGTGAGATGAAATAAATAACGACTCAAGTGTCACGGTTAATCAGTTGTGTAATACTGCAATCATTGTTCTTAATTTGACTAGCGGCATGAGTTTTCCTAATAAGTTTTAACATTTATTTCCATTTACTTCCAAAACAGACACACACCATTGCCTTGGAGCTCAAAATCTAGAAATATTATTAAACATGCTCCCAAATTCAAGTATATTAAGCTCTGGTATAGAAATAGTTAGATTAAGTTTATAAATTTAATTATATGTATTTAGGAAATTCAATTGTAGGTGAATGATTGTTATGCTGGCTGTTAACTGGCATATGTACTCTATATCAGAACCAGAGACATGTAAGGGGCACCGCAAAGAAAATACTGTAGTTCCGACCCATTAACCTGATACTTAAGACCCTTTTACACTGGCCTATAAGCGGCCGGTGCAGCGAGTGCCGTTCAACGAGACATCGATGATCGGCGCTCGTTTGCTCCGGTCGCACAAAGCTATGGATGGGGACAAGCGGTCGTTACTCCGATCGCTCGTTCCCATCCATTATTATCATGTCGACAGATCGTCTACCTGTTTACACAAAGAGATGTGCTGCCGACAACGATAATATTTAACTTTTTTAAAACGATACGACCAGCAGATGATCGAGCGTTTGCTCGGTCATCTGCTGATCGTTCCCCTGTTTACACGGGGCAATTATCAGCAACGAGCATTATATTAACGCTCGTCTTCCCGATAATCGTCCTGCGTAAAACCCCCTTTAGATAGGACTTGTTTCCAGCACCTGTTATATGTTTTTCTGTTCCGCTGTTATATCTCTTAGAAATTTAGGAAATAATGGACAACTGGGCATTACCATTCCCCTTGTCAAAAGTGTGTGTCTCTACACATTCTAGCACTGTGAGCATTGATTAGACAGTCTCTGTGTATAGGTACATGTCCCTTTGACGAAGGGCATGGTTACACCCAGTTGTCAATTTATGCATACAATTTCCAGGAGAAATAACAATGGAGCGGCACAGCGCATAGTTCTTAGAAAGGATGTTCCACAATTGCTGTTTTATGGGGAATACAAGTATTTATTTATACAGAGATTTTTAAGGCCATGCTCAATTGTGGTGAGTTTTTTGCGGAAAAATACCCATCCTCAAATTCATGTGCATTTTTCTTCATTGCGTGAATGTGGTTGTCTTAAGGTTATACAGTATATTTGGAGAACTGTATCAGAAAAAAAAGGAGCACTGGCTTTAATAAATATATATATTAAGAAATGAATCAACGCAGAACTTGGGAATTATTTAAAAAAAAAATAATAATTTAAGGATGGACATTAACTTTAAGAGACATTTCATCGTACAGTAGATGCATTCGCACACTTTTAGTACAATATCTGCTTGACCGATAATTACTTTTATACCCTATAGGTAAAGAATCTAGCTAGGTCTTTGCGGCAACTTTGGCTGTGACACAGGTCGCGGGCCAAAGATTGCTATGTCGCCCTGCATGCATCGCAGGTAATGAAAGTCAATGTGGCCGTGTTGCGACCTTCAGGTTGCTGGAGCTGCGACACGTCACACAGATAATCCAGCAGGTTCGGACTACTTGCCACTATCGTGTTGTGGTAGCTGGAACCCGCTGCCACATTTCATTGTTTTGCACCCAAATTCGCCATGTCGTCCGAGCCCTAAAGTTACCATTAAATGACTACAAGCAGATATCTTAAAATCCTTGAGAATGGGGTACAGAAAGTATCTTGGAATTAGTATATTGTTAGGGCATTTTAAATTGAAAGCCCTAACAAGGGCTTTCAATTAATAATAATTTAAGGATAAAAATATATAATTTCATCATCTAAATATCCAAAATCAATAGGTAATTTCATATTTCGCTCCAAAATTTTCCTTAAACCAGTGCGGCCATTTAACCCTCCTACCATGGTTCAGATGTTTTTTTTTTCTCACAAGCAGTATGCCACTAGTGGGGGCTGTTCTGTTGTTCTGGCATTTCTTTTCCTTCATTAGGGAGTTATGCCCTATGTGGAGAGAGAATGTCCCTATAATTCAAAATCATTCTGCCATTCTTGGGAAATATTGTAATCAAACCCAAAAGGGGTGGCCTTATGCAGGAACCTGTCCCTAAGGGACCTCTATTATGCCCTGTCATCCCAATGCATTTCTTTCTGAAGTATTCTAGAATTCCAAAGGAGAGCAAAGTCGAATAGAGCCTAGGTAGTCACAATAACGGGGCCTGAACTATGGATCCCATCATTTGCAGTGGCAAGTATATGCTGTGGATCCCTAACAGTGAGCCCTGAGGCCTATTGGCCCTTCGTCTCTGGGATCCACAGCATATACTTGCCACTGCAATTGATGGGATTCAGAAGTTCTCCTCATAGTTCAAGCCTATTATTGTGACAAGGCATAATAGGAGTACCTTAGGGACAGGTTCCCACCTTTCCGGTCGGATAAATAAGGACAATCATTCTCCCCATTGGGCATACCTTCCTTGTGAAGAAAAAAAAAATGTCTGAACCATGGAACATCCCATCACTGGTGACATATACATTGTAAGAAAAAAATGCCTGAACCGTGGCAGGTGGTTTTAGGACCTTTTTTGAGCAAAATATGAAATTATCTATTGACTGTGGATATTTATATGATTAAATGGTATATTTTTATTCTTAAATTACGTTTTAGTGATAATATTGCTTATATGCAGAAGAGCCTTTTGACAATAGTTTGAAGGTTGAATCCAGATTATATGATACCCAACTCAGGCTTGTTAAAAACTATCTTCTGGCATTGATATATTTATCAACATATCCAATAGTTTTCTGTTTTAAGCAATTTGGGCAATACTTGGCTGATTGTTAAAAAAAATTCTAAGATGTAAACACTGGAAAAAAAAGGTCACATAAAAATTTACTGCAGTGAGTAAAGTACGGGACACATTTTGCAAGCTGCAGTTCAGGGGTCTTTGTTTATTCTTCTTCTTTAGTCTGTTATGCATTTTCACAGTAAAACCTTTTGTTCCATTGAAGAGCTATCATCCAGGGGTTGCCCTGACAATTAACCTTCCTTTTTGTATCACATTGATTTTTAGAAGTTGAATATTGTGGTCACTGTAATGCACTGTGTTGGAGAAAAGTGTGACATAAAAGTATTATTGTTAGAATTACACTTAAAAAACTGAACACACATTCAAAATATATCAGTTATCTCTAAACTGCTGTTCAAAAGTTACTGGAAATAAACTTGTTTTGACCATTAAAAAACCTGCCAAGTTTCACAATGAGGATATAGTTGTTAAAGAGAAATTAAGCTTGACTTAGTTGGACAATCCCTTTTTGCTAAACGGGTCCTTCGAAAACAACATATGTTAATTTAGGGCGTATGAATGTAATAAAAGGGGTCCCCTACAGAGCTAAGATATGATATGAATGGGTGTCCTTCCTTTGTCTCTATGCACTCTGGCAGAGAGGGATCCTGAGTGCTATTATATCCATATGCACCGGTGAGTTATTAACATTTTATGCCACTCAAAATACCTAGATGCCCATTACTGTTGTGACATTTTTCAGAATTAAAAGGAGAACTACCAGAAGAGAATTATTCAAGGCCCATTAAGAATGTGACTACCATTTGTTAATATCTTAGTTCTTTGCTGAGATATGACATGATATCGCTAGAAGTTACAAGATTAATGGCGAGGAGAGAATCTAATGACAACATGTTTCTTTCTGATTTCCGTCAGGATCAGTGTTGCCATGGAAACCATGTGTGTGTTCAATTGAGTATATACAACACTATCTACTTCCTATCTGTCTTGAGGAGTTGCAATTATGTGTGTATATGTGTAGTCATTCATGTACTTGATGACTAGGGTTCACAAAAGGTCTCCATGGCAACACTGCTCATAACAGAAATGTGAACCGTAAGGCCCCATGCACACGACTGTAAATTCGGCCGTAATTATGGGCCATAATTATGGCCCCATTCAGTTCTATTGGCCACGGACTTCGTATTGGAGTACGGCCCGAAAATGCGTGCGGCCCTTAGCGCGAGCCGTGAATACGGGCACGGCCGTGTACATGGGGCCTAAGTATCGTCAAACTTGGTAGGTCTCCTTTAGGCAAGATATGGATTGCTTCAGTCAGTATAACATGGACAATAATATTGCCTATATAACAACCTTACATTGTGAGGGCACATTTATTGAGCAATGGCTGGCAAAATAAGTATTATTCGATAAGAAATCTTATCTCAGACCTAATCGCTAAGAAGTCCTACATCCTTCAAAAATAGCTCCAAAGAATTATTTCCTACTTTTAACAATCAATTTTAGGGATACTTGAGATGCAGCGTGTTTCAGTTGTCCAAGAGAGATATCCCATTTTAAAACACAGGAGAGTAGGCATGTATGCCCAAAAGTAAATTTAAATCCAATATTTCCTGAAATCCTAGTTGTTTGTCATTATAAGGTGCAAATTCTTGAGAAGAGGGAGGAGGCATAACGCCTTATTTGTCAAAACGAATGGAAAAACTGTCCTTATTGTCGATAGCAACCTATCAGATCTCAGCTTTCATTTTTTTAACCGGAGATATGAAAATTGCACTGTGATTGGTTGCTATGTGTAACTAGTACTGGTTGCTAGATAGTTTTGATAAATGAGAACCATTGTCCTTAGTACATTATCAGTACAATAATACATAAAAATCTGCAGCTAATATCAAATCAAAGGGGTATTCCCATCTCAGAAATGTATGGCATATCCACAGGATATACCTTATGTGTCCAATAGATGTGTAGTCTTTATCCCATCCTACCTCTTCCCGCTGTCTCTGGGATTCGGCCGCTTAGATACGAAGGGGCTGGGAGTACGGAAACAGCTGAGCTTGATGAGCTATTCTTTATGTTTAATTGAAGTGATTGGGAGTTACAAAAACAGCTAGGCTGTTTATGTACTCCCGGGCCACCTCCTTACTCCGTGACATTCCACTGCTGGCATCCACAGTGATCAGTTGTAATTTGTGAGAGAACCAACGGCAAGTGTTCAATTCACATGCAGCTTAATCACAGGGTTAATTATGCATTTCTTAAATTGATTACGTATCACTAGTAAATGCCATAACTTCCTAATCGGTGGGGGTCCTACTTCTGGGACCGCCATATTTCTGAGAATGAAGGAGCCTCAGCACTAGTTTAGAGCTGAGGTCCCTTCACAGCTTTTCCTTACATTGTGCCGGTATCGGTGTTATACCCTAGACTGATGAGAAATGTCCAGCAGGACTGAAACATCTGGTATACTGTAATTGTCACGGTACTACCGCTGTACTAATTCTTCAGAAAACTAACCGCATGTGTGACTAATGGCAAGTGTGTCTTAATATGTCAATGTTCTTACTGTGTGACTGTTGTCTAATAAAACTCTTGTACACAATATTGATCAGCAATACTGAGTGCCGTGAAATTGATTTGAGAATAAATATTGGGATGCACTCCTCGATTTGTTAGTATGGTGCTGTAGGGTAGGGAAAAGATCCCACAATATGCGAAATGATAACCCCAGCGCACACAAAAGTATAAATAGAATCAAGATGCAGAAACTATTTAGGTTTTATTGCAACAAAATAGTAGTATTGTAGTATTGAGTGACTTGATAGGACGTTTCGGCCGAACCTCTGCCTTTGTCACTGTCGCTTATGCTGAGTGTCACTAGGTATGGGATGTCCGCCGGATCTGCCCTGTGAGACACACACTATTTTATTGCAATAAAACCTAAATAGTTTCTGCATCTTGATTCTTTTTGTACTTTTGTGTGTGCTGGGGTTATCATTTCGTGAAATTTATTTGGACAGCTTTATTCTAGTGACTGGGAGCGCCACTGTGCTTGATGAAAAAACTTTGCTGTGGCTGTAGCACTAAACCAGCGGTTCTGCCCCTTCATTATCAGAAATATGCCCTTACTTTATAAGATTTAAAAACATATTTAAACATTACACATTGATATGTGTAATCCATGGACATGCAAAATCGTCCGCAGTGAGAGATGTAGCCAATTTCTGCTCTTGCTAATAAATGAGGGTCCTGAATGGGGGACTCCACTCTACTAAATCAGAATTTCATACCAGAGTATTTAAAAATAAGTTCTATAAATCGTAAAAACCCCTTACATGCTCTTACTTATAATATTGAAGATGTGAAATTTAGTGAAATAAATGCAGCACTAGTACGTTGTATATTGTAATGATGCATGTTAGAGACTATATATGTATAACATTCCACATACAGTGGAGGAAATAAGTATTTGATCCCTTGCTGATTTTGTAAGTTTGCCAATTGTCAAAGACATGAACAGTCTAGAATTTTTAGGCTAGGTTAATTTTACCAGTGAGAGATAGATTATATTTAAAAAAAACAGAAAATCACATTGTCAAAATTATATATATTTATTTGCATTGTGCACAGAGAAATAAGTATTTTATCCCTTTGGCAAACAAGACTTAATACTTGGTGGCAAAACCCTTGTTGGCAAGCACAGCAGTCAGACGTTTTTAGTAGTTGATGATGAGGTTTGCACACATGTTAGATGGAATTTTGGCCCACTCCTCTTTGCAGATCATCTGTAAATTATTAAGATTTCAAGGCTTTCGTTTGGCAACTCGGATCTTCAGCTCCCTCCATAAGTTTTCGATGGGATTAATGTCTGGAGACTGGCTAGGCCACTCCATGACCTTAATGTGCTTCTTTTTGAGCCACTCCTTTGTTGCCTTGGCTGTATGTTTCGGGTCATTGTCGTGCTGGAAGACCCAGTCACGAGCCATTTTTAATGTCCTGGTGGAGGGAAGGAGGTTGTCACTCAGGATTTGACGGTACATGGCTCCATCCATTCTCCCATTGATGCGGTGAAGTAGTCCTGTGCCCTTAGAAGAGAAACACCCCCAAAACATAATGTTTCCACCTCCATGCTTGACAGTGGGGACGGTGTTCTTTGGGTCATAGGCAGCATTTCTCTTCCTCCAAAGAGTTAATGCCAAAGAGCTCAATTTTAGTCTCATCTGACCACAGCACCTTCTCCCAATCACTCTCAGAATCATCCAGATGTTCATTTGCAAACTTCAGACGGGCCTGAACATGTGCCTTCTTGAGCAGGGGGACCTTGCGGGCACTGCAGGATTTTAATCCATTACGGCGTAATGTGTTACCAATGGTTTTCTTGGTGACTGTGGTCCCAGCTGCCTTGAGATCATTAACAATTCCCCCCGTGTAGTTTTCGGCTGAGCTCTCACCTTCCTCAGGATCAAGAATACCCCACGAGGTGAGATTTTGCATGGAGCCCCAGATCGATGTCGATTGACAGTCATTTTGTATGTCTTCCATTTTCTTACTATTGCACCAACAGTTGTCTCCTTCTCACCCAGCGTCTTACTTATGGTTTTGTAGCCCATCCCAGCCTTGTGCAGGTCTATGATCTTGTCCCTGACATCCTTAGAAAGCTCTTTGGTCTTGCCCATGTTGTAGAGGTTAGAGTCAGACTGATTAATTGAGTCTGTGGACAGGAGTCTTTTATACAGGTGACCATTTAAGACAGCTGTCTTTAATGCAGACACCAAGGTGATTTGGATCGTGTAACTGGTCTGGAGGAGGCTGAACTCTTAATGGTTGGTAGGGGATCAAATACTTATTTCTCTGTACACAATGCAAATAAATATATATAATTTGGACTATGCGATTTTCTTTATTTTTTTTTATATATATAATCTATCTCTCACTGGTAAAATTAACCTAGCCTAAAAATTCTAGACTGTTCATGACTTTGACAGTGGGCAAACTTACAAAACCAGCAAGGGATCAAATACTTATTTCCTCCACAGTATATATATATATATATATATATATATATATATATAGTAGCTTTGTTTTTGCAACAAACTAGACACAGCTTTCTTTTTCATAGCACAAAACATGGCTGGCAGATTGGATGCAGTAGAAACAATATCTTTATCAAAATATTTATCAAAAAATCATTATTGTTCTAAATCGTTTCTTTGTATTATGAGGATCTTTAATTGCCAGTTTTATGAATTTTATGTTATCTATTATAATGGCATTAGCAAACTGTATTGATTGAAAAAAAAAAATGCGTCTTATTTGATGGAAACAACTTGAACTATGACCTAATCTATGAAAAAATACCTATGAATAGCCTCATAATTGACTTACATTGCTCTGCTGGTAAGATAACTGCTAGCAGTGTGGGTTTATTTTCTGAAAATACTTGTGAATACTGTTAACTGGATTTTCCATATCTGCAATTTAATTATTTCACAAGCAAGACTCACATTATACAGAAAAATAATAAATAAATGGAAAATAGGGTGTACTGTATAAACTCTGTATAGGAATTACATATATGCTGACGTGCTCAAAGACTACATTAGCCTAATGTATTCTAAGAGTGTCCTTTTGGCATAAGATTGGCTGTCATATGTTAGTATACCTTTCCCGTTACTGTATTGAAAGGTGTAGTTGACTACACTATTAGTACAAGGTAATCCCGCAAGCTGAAATATACGGCATGTTATATGTGTTCTTATTATGGGAGTCAATAGCAGACATATGCAACTGTCACTCATACAGTTGCACATACAGTATGTTTAGTGGCACTGTTTAAATGTGCCTGTCTAATATTTGCCTTTAACGCAGAACATAAAACGTAATTTTTAGTAAATGAATTTACCAAAATTTGTTTTGTTTCCGTTTCGATCAAATTGGATGTCCATTTAGATTTGGTCCGAATAAAACTTTACGTCACATGATAGTATCAATGCTAATATAAAATCAAATGTATAAACAGATTGGTAACATTAAAAAAAAATGATAGAGACTGTATACACACAAGCTTTTTGTAATCATGTTATTTGTGCTGGAAGTACCTGTCACACAGGTTATCTCATGAAAACGTCCTGAAATTAAGGGGCCCCAGTTCTTCCTTAGAAGTCCGTCCCCCCCCCCCCCCCCGGTGCCAGCTGATTGCCCAGCCATACATTTCTTCTTGAGGAATTACAGTACATGCCAGCAATGAATGGCCATCCCTGTAATACAGGGATGGGCTGGGTCCGCTAGAGTCATAGTTAGCGGCTTTTTTCTCTTACAGAGGGGTCATAGGATCAGAGGGGCTATTTTTAATGTCTATATACCCTTATTAGCATCTTAGTAAGAAAACCCCTTTAATTTTAACATCATTAAATAAATACGGAACTTGCTGTCTAAAAGAAAAACATTCTTTTTTTTATATGAACTGGTATAGATATACTTTGCCTGTGATATTGTATATAAAACAATAAACCTGCTCCAACTGCATTTGACAGACAAGCTATGTATCCAAATTGTTGCACTATAAGCCCAGCTAATAAATTGAGATATATCATGGGACCCCTCTGTACATAGAACATAAGCATTAATAAACTGAAATAATCTACTATTGCTGATCATAAAGCCCATATTGAAGAGAGTTAGAGGTTTGCTTGGTTTAGTAGTTGCACTGGTGGGGGGCAACTTTGCAAGACGGTTCTAAGGTTTTTTTGCTTTAAAGCTAGTGTAACAGCTACTACACTTTCTGCATTCACTGCAGGGGTTACGAGTTTCTGTAACAACTTGTTGCCCCCCTGCAGTCGGCACAGGGCACTGTGTGAGCCGAAATCCTCACCTTCCCTTGTGGAAGGTGCAGCAGTGCTCAGATCTAATTTGAAAAACACGGCAGGAAACTTGTAACTATGAGTGATGTACTGTAGTGTCTTTTCTTGAGAAGTAAAAAAAATCAGGAGAATGTTTTAAGATTCTTTAAGGAATGATAAAACTGTAGTGATTTTGCTAGTTCTGAAACTCTGCCTTGTTATAGGTTAAAGGCTACATCTACCTTTACAACCATTTTCCTATTGCTCAAATGCACCTAGAATTAAAAAAATTAAGAAACTTTGCAAATAGTCTTAAATAAAAACAACCTACTGTTTTGTGTATACAGCTCTTATGCAGTGCTGTGTGTCTCCATGGTTATAGGATAAAAACAAACCCTGTGTTGTCTGATCCTGTAGTCATACTCCCTTCTATCTATCCCTACTTCTTGCTTACCTATTGAATGTACTGTATGTTATAAACAAGTAGGGAACTTCTATAAAGTTTTTTGCTGGAAAGCAACTACAACTTATAATTAGAGATGAGTGAATTTCCCTAAATTAATTTCAGGTCTAATTCTATCGAACCAACCGTCGGATTCGTCAAATTCGTAGTGAGTCAAAAGTTCCCCCTATTGCCCCGAAAAGCTGTGTATGACACTCTGAGGTCTTCTCGGATTGTATCCAACCACTTTCAAGCTCTTTAATGCCAAGACAGCATTAGTAATGTCAAAGTGACAGCAACATATATGGCTATAGGTAAACGGATGATAGCCAGTGATAAAAAAAAGCCTGTTTAAAAACACACTGCACGGTCCAAAAATTATCCCTTTTTGGGGGCAGATGTCTGATGGTGTTTATAAGCACACTGTATTGGGAAAAGCAATACATTTTTTAAATGCGGTCCTAAAATGATCCCTTTTTGGGAGTAGGAACAGGTTTGGTATTATTTATTAAGAAAATAATAATAATAATAATAAAATATATATATATATATATATATATATATATATATATATATATATATACAGGGCCGGCCCTAGGATAGATGGCACCTTGTGCGAAATGATCTTTCGGCACCCCACCCCATCATTAAAAAAAAATGCCCCATAAAAAAATTCTAATGTCCCTTTAGTGCCCCCATATAGTATAATAATAATATTTAATAATATATTACAACCCCTTCAAGGACACAGTATTTTGTTCTCTAATTGTGCCCACAGTATTATGCCACCTGTAGTACCCCTACACAGTATAATCTCCGCTTGGTGGCCCCCACACAATATAGTGCCCCCTGTAGACCTTGCCATACAGCCTCCCTGTAGACATTGCCATAATCCCCCACCTCCTTTTTGTAGATCGTGCCATACAACCCCCCCCCACTTCCCCCTTGTAGACAGTTCCCCCAAACAAAAACAAAAATTGTACTCACCTAGGCCCCGTTCCCATGATGAACTGAGCTGCTCCACGGCGTGATCCTGTAACCTAGTACAGAGTTTCCCAACCTTTTCGGACTCGAGGCAGCACTGGAAAAATAAAACTTCCTCAGGGCACCCCTTCCAAAATTGTTTCGAGAAAGACAGAAAACGGCTAAGAACAAGCACTATACTCGTAGGGTATTTTCACACACGTTTTTTGTAAGGCAAAAAAAATCTCACTCAAAATTCCTTCAGGAACTGACAGCGTTGTGTGACCTTTTTTTGTGTTTTTTCTTATGCCGCTGAAGCGAATGCAAAAGACGCAGGAAAAAAAGCACCAAACGGGCACCACAGGTATTTTCTGCCTCCTATTAATTTCAATTGGAGGTCAGAGGCGGAAACCACTTGAAGACCATCAGCCCCCCACTCACAGTAAAATTACCATCAGCCCCGCACTCACAGTAAAATGACCATCAGCCCACCTTTCACAGATTCCCCCTGTAGGTAGCGCTACACAGCCCCTTGTAGGTAGCGCCACACAGCTCCTTGTGGGTAGCGCCACACAGCCCCCTTGTGGGTAGCACCACACAGCCCCCTTGTAGGCAGCACCAGACAGCCCCCTTGTTGGTAGCGCCAGACAGCCCCCTTGTAGGTAGCGCCAGACAGCCCCGTTGTAGGTAGCGCCAGACAGCCCCCTTGTAGGTAGCGCCACACAGCCCCCTTGTAGATAGCGCCACACAGCCCCCTTGTAGATAGCGCCACACAGCCCCCTGTAAAGTGCGCCACACAGCCCCCTGTAGAGTGCGCCACACAGCCCCCTGGTAGGGAGTGCCACACAGCCCACAGCCCCCGGGTAGGGAGTGCCACACAGCCCCCTGGTTGGTAGTGCCACACAACCCACAGTTCCCTGGTTGGTAGTGCCACACAGCCCCCTGGTTGGTAGTGCCACACAGCCCCCTGGTTGGTAGTGCCACACAGCCCACAGACCCCTGGTAGGTAGTGCCACACTGCCCACAGCCCCCTTGTAGGTAGTGCAAGGACTACAAAATGACCCTGATAGCTGGCGGGCAATAGACATTCAAAAAAGGACAACTGTGCAGGAGCACATAAAATACCCAGCTTTCCCGGCTATCAAATAAATGTGTGGAAATAAACTAAGATATAACTTTTATTTAGTCTAGCTAAACGGATTCATCCTTTTAGCTAGATTAAATAAAAGTTATATCTTAGTTTATTTCCACACATTTATTTGATAGCCGGGAAAGCTGGGTATTTTGTGTGCTACTGCACAGTTGTCCTTTTTTGTAGGTAGTGCCACACAGCCCACAGCCTACTTGTAGATAGCACCCCCCCCTCCCAGTATAGATAGCGCCACTGTAGCTCCCTGAAGGAGCGGAATCCCTGTGTGGCCGGGGATTCCGCTCCCGGAGCGCTCCTTGATGTCTCTGTCCATATATGGACAGTGACATCAGGGGAAACTCCTAAAGCGGAATCAATGGTCACAGCGTTGCAGACGCTGTGACTGGGGATTCCACTCCAGGAGACGCTCCTGTCGTCTGTGTCCATGACGTCACAGCCGGGGATTCCGCTTCAGGAGTTTACCCTGATGTCACTGTCCATATATGGACAGAGACATCAAGGAGCGATCCAGGAGCGGAAACCCCGGCCACATGGGGATTCCGCTCCTTCAGGGAGCTACAGTGGCGCTGGTAGATAGCAGAGCAGGAAGATACCTCCCTGCTCTGCTATAGTGCCATCGCTACCGCTATAGCAGCCGCAGCGACTGCTAGCGGCGCCACCGCCCTCATGCCCGGTGTCGCCGCTAGCAGCCGCTATGGTTGTTAAAGCAGTAGCGACGGTCACTAAGTGAAGGAGCACCCGGGCGGAAAGGCAACTGGGTGCAGTTAGCGAGTGGCACCTGATCCACTGGTAGTTGGAACGGCGCGGGAATACACACACCCGCTGGTGCCCCTCTTGCAGTGTGGCAGCTGGCGCCCTGTGCGACCGCACTGGTCGAATGTATCTAAGGCCGGCCACGTATATATATATATATATATATACATATATGTACTGTATATACATATATATATATGTCGACTGCGCTATTGATTCTGTAAAAAAAACTGACACCTTACGGAATGGAGACAAGCGGAAACCATTATCAACAGAAGCATTATCATTGAAATCAATGGTAACGCAAACGGAAGCTATGGTTTCCACTTGCCTGCCTTTCTGGTGACGGGTTCCTCCGATGGAAAGCTCCGACAGAAACCATCGATGAAACGCGCATGCTGATATTAACACACCCTTGAAAACAGAGTATAATTGATGACAATTTGACACAAACGGAAAAAAAAGAGTCCGCTTTTTGATGGACCCGGTGAACTGATCTGTCAAGAAAAAACATATTTTACCTTCGGTTGCATTCAGTCTGGCATCCGTCAGTCTGCCCATTGTTTATTATTTCAACGGATCCGCTAAAACGGATGCCACAACTCAGATGTTATCAAAGCCTTAGATACAGTCATTTATAACCATTTTTTCTAGGACTTTCCTAAATAGTATTTCTTTAAAAGTAGGTGGAAATAAACAACTATACTTTTTTTACCTAGCCGCATCAAGATGGATTGCATTAAATGTCTTTTCATAAAGAAAATTTTTCTGTGTTTTCAGTGTTTCTTTAAAATAATGTACCTACTACATAAAGATGTGCCATCATTTTATGCTTCTGTGACTTCTCATAAGTTTAGAAAACTATGATACTGATCTCATTAAAATTACTACCCACAAATGCTTTTAAATGTGGTTCATATTCTATCAATCCTCTGAGAGCTGGCATATTAATTTACATATGAACAAAGGAACGGGGAGTGGGAAAAGTAGTGTGTTACATCAATGTTAAAAATAAAAAATACTTTATTGAATAATTATTAAAAACAATGTTAGATGAAAAAATTTTTTTGGACGTTGTGCCAAAGTCCCCTAGATTGGCACACTGAGACAATATTATGTCTAAATTAATTGCTTCGTTTTATTAAAGATATATGTGTCTAGCCTCCCCCTGTGTATATGCGAGGAGGCTCTGCAATAGTCCCTGATCCAGAGATTAAAGTGTTAATTATTAGCAAATGGCTGTCCCCCTCAGTATCAATGACGAGACAGTCAACCTGCATATGACACTAAAGGTTCCTCCAACGGGCTGTAATTAAAGCCCTGCGGTGGAGAAATCCCTGCATCAATACAACCATATGGGTTGTATGTGCATGTGTCCCATGCAAGTAGACACGGCACAGCAGAGTTGAGACTGTTGCGTGCTAGCTAGTCCTCTATGTATGAGCTTGACATAGCAGAGCTGTAACTGCTCCGTGAGGACAACTCTGCAGGAGGAGTAACTGATCAGATAGTGTGCTCACACAGTGATCTCCAGTCCCACGTAACCATTAGTATTCTGCCTGTCAGGCAGTTGTATCACTAAATCGAGGTGTGTTTACTTTGTGCAGATAAGGCTGCCGAGGTCAGTCACATACACATGGGAAGGGTTGAGAGAAGGTGAGCCGCGATCAGCTGTTTGAGTGTATTCACAGCTCAAACATAGCTCGGCATAGCAGAGTTGTGACTGCTACGTGAGGACAATTCTACAGGAAAGAGTGTGTTCTCTTTGTGCAGACTATGCTGCCAGAGTCAGTCACATACACATGAGAAGGGTAGAGAGTAAGTGAGCCGCGATCAGCTGTTTGAGTGTATTCACAGCTCAAACATAGCTCGGCATAGCAGAGCTGTAACTTGCTATGTGAGAACAACTACAGGGAGGAATAACTGACGGGCAGGCGGCCACACAGGTAGTGTGCCTCAGCAATGATCTCCAATCCCACGTAACTGTAAGTGTTCTGCCTGTCAGGCAGTTATATTACTAGATCGAAGTTTGTTTTCTTTGTGCAGATCAGACTGCCGAAGTCAGTCACATACACATGGGAAGGGCTGAGAGGAGGTGAGCCGCGGTCAGCTGTTTGAGTGTGCTCGCAACTCAAGCATAGCTCAGCTCCGTCCCTCCATGTATTGTGACCGAGTCTGCAGCCCAACATGCGGTATTGACGTGCTTAAGTCCCTGACCAGGGCAGATATTCTGCCAGATAAATGATTCAATCAAATTGTTATTTGAACAGTACGGAGCAATGTGTGACCATCCAACATTGTGATGATTTTAAAAGACACCCGACGCGCGTTTCGCCGGTACTTCCGGCTTCTTCCAGGGGTGGCGACCGCCAGAATCAGAGGCCAGATATGCTAAAAAGATCCCTGATTGACAGGGATGGTAACCAATCCAAACAGTTAAAGACTAGAAACAAAATAATGGTGCAATGTGATACTTCCGGCTCGTTCCAGGAATGTATCCATGTTAAGATAACACTGCCAAGGCTCAGGATGCATCAATTTATAACAAAAAGTTCAAATTGCAGTCATGTCAGGACATTGTGCTGCACATTTAAGTGCACATATAGCACTGTCCTGCAGAAACAAAAATATATAAATGTGAGTATAATAGTCATAGAGAAGGGAGGGGGAGGGGTAAATGTCCGTTCTAGAATAATGCCACTACACAGTCTGTGAGTACAGTCCATCAATAATTACACTGATGGATAGTAACTTGATGGAAATTAAATTAATGTCTCATCACAAAAATATGAGACAAGAAGATATAATTTAATATATTTGGTTGTATATGAAAACAGCTGTCAATGGGTACATTCACATAGAAAAAAGAACAAGTTCGTAGATACAATATGCTGTGTAGGCATTGATTACTCTATCAGTGTGCCAGAAGTAGAGATTTTAAATATCTAGCACGGTGAGCTGATAATCTAAGATCTTAATTAATATCATTCATCGTTAATAACAGGTTCAAAGAAAACATCCAAAATTAAAACTCTCGTTTATCCCAAACGGTTTCACGGAATTCATACGGAATATCCACTCACTTTCTCTCCTCAGAAGGGCCTCATCGAGGTTGCCCCCTCTAATACCCATATTGAGTTTACAAATGGCCCAACCTTTCAGAGTCTGCCATTCCAGATTGTGTCTCTCTTTAAAATGTTTGGCAATTGGAGTAGGCGTAAATATTTTCTTTTGGAGTGTACAGTCCCTCTCGGTTTTATCAAAGTTTATGATTGACCTGATATGTTCTCCAATACGGATTTTGAGTGCTCTGATCGTCTTGCCCACGTATCTCAAACCGCAGGGGCACTCCAGACAATACACAACTCCTTGGGAATTACAATTCATATGTTCTTTGATCTTATACAGTGCCCCAAATCCATCAGTAAATTGCTTGGTTGTGGTCAGTATTCTACATGCCCTACATAGCTTGCAGGGAAAAAACCCTGTATTCTGGACCCTCTGGGTACCGTCACCCCGCGTGAAATGGCTTGCCACCAAAATATTTGAAATAGTGGTTCCCTTGCGATATCCTGAAAGGGCCCTCTCTCCCAAAATCATATTTAAACTGGGATCCGATTTCAGTACGTGCCAGTGTTTGTTTAAAATCTGCATCATGCTATCCCAGTCTGCATGATAGTCAGTAATAAATCTTGGCTGTATAGGGATTTCAGAGGTTTTGGTAATTACATTGGTTCGTGTCTTTTTGGAAACGAGCAGTTCCTCGCGGTTAGTTCTAAGCGCTATGTTGTAGGCCTCTTTGATATTACGGTTAGAGTAGTGTCTCGCCTGCAGCCTAGCCCTCAATTCAACTGCTCGTTTCTTAAAATTAATAAAAGTTGAGCAATTGCGTCTCAATCTCAAGAACTCCCCTTTTGGTATTGCCCTAATTGTGTTTTTCGAGTGTGCACTTTCAGCAGCCAACAGGCTGTTGGTGGCAGTCACTTTCCTATAGAGATCCGTGTGGAGATTCCTCTCTGGATCTGTGTAGATGAGGACATCCAGAAATGGAATCGACTGTGAATTATAGTCAAGGGTCAATTTCAGATTGAAATCATTGTCATTCAATTTTCCAATGAGATTCTCCAAATCAGAGATAGGGCCCCCCCAAATGACGAATATATCGTCAATGAAACGCCTCCAGAGGCAGATGTTATCTGTCAAAATTTTAAACTCATCACAAAAAACAATTACCTCTTCCCACCAGCCAAGATATATGTTGGCAAATGTGGGGGCCACAGCTGCTCCCATCGCCGTGCCCCTAATTTGCAGGTAAAACCGCCCATCAAATAAGAAATAGTTCCGTGTAAGGATGAATCTCAGTGCTTTAAGAATAAAGTCCTTCCTCACGGGGTTCAGATTCTGATCTCTAGATAGAAAATAGTCTACCGCTGAACAACCTCTAGAGTGGTTGATGCTGGTATAAAGACTTTCCACGTCACAGGTTACCAAAATTTCATCTTGGTTAAGACTGATTCCATCCAACTCTTTCAATATTTGCATAGTGTCTCTGGTGTGGGAAGGTAAATTCGACACAATGTCACGGAGTTCGTTGTCGAGCCACTTGTTACACTTCTCCGTGAGATTTCCCACACCAGAGACAATAGGCCTGCCCGGAGGGTTCACAAGATTTTTGTGAACCTTTGGGAGCATGTAAAAGGTGGAAACCCTAGGGTCCTTGACGGATAGAAAACTTTTTTCATTGGGTGTGATCGCTCCCAATAATAGAGCTTCTGAAATCATTACATTATATTCATTCAAGAATTGGACTGTCGGATCTCCCCATAACGGTTTGTAGCACTGTTTGTCAAGTAGCTGTCTCTTCGCTTCACGTATATATTGATCCTTGGGCCAGATAACGATGTTACCCCCCTTATCCGATTGTTTAAAGACAACGTCCTGCCACAATCGGAGTTCTTGTAATGCATGACGTTCCACTTCAGTGATGTTATTCTCTATTCTCATATCATAGAATAGAGAATAACATCACTGAAGTGGAACGTCATGCATTACAAGAACTCCGATTGTGGCAGGACGTTGTCTTTAAACAATCGGATAAGGGGGGTAACATCGTTATCTGGCCCAAGGATCAATATATACGTGAAGCGAAGAGACAGCTACTTGACAAACAGTGCTACAAACCGTTATGGGGAGATCCGACAGTCCAATTCTTGAATGAATATAATGTAATGATTTCAGAAGCTCTATTATTGGGAGCGATCACACCCAATGAAAAAAGTTTTCTATCCGTCAAGGACCCTAGGGTTTCCACCTTTTACATGCTCCCAAAGGTTCACAAAAATCTTGTGAACCCTCCGGGCAGGCCTATTGTCTCTGGTGTGGGAAATCTCACGGAGAAGTGTAACAAGTGGCTCGACAACGAACTCCGTGACATTGTGTCGAATTTACCTTCCCACACCAGAGACACTATGCAAATATTGAAAGAGTTGGATGGAATCAGTCTTAACCAAGATGAAATTTTGGTAACCTGTGACGTGGAAAGTCTTTATACCAGCATCAACCACTCTAGAGGTTGTTCAGCGGTAGACTATTTTCTATCTAGAGATCAGAATCTGAACCCCGTGAGGAAGGACTTTATTCTTAAAGCACTGAGATTCATCCTTACACGGAACTATTTCTTATTTGATGGGCGGTTTTACCTGCAAATTAGGGGCACGGCGATGGGAGCAGCTGTGGCCCCCACATTTGCCAACATATATCTTGGCTGGTGGGAAGAGGTAATTGTTTTTTGTGATGAGTTTAAAATTTTGACAGATAACATCTGCCTCTGGAGGCGTTTCATTGACGATATATTCGTCATTTGGGGGGGCCCTATCTCTGATTTGGAGAATCTCATTGGAAAATTGAATGACAATGATTTCAATCTGAAATTGACCCTTGACTATAATTCACAGTCGATTCCATTTCTGGATGTCCTCATCTACACAGATCCAGAGAGGAATCTCCACACGGATCTCTATAGGAAAGTGACTGCCACCAACAGCCTGTTGGCTGCTGAAAGTGCACACTCGAAAAACACAATTAGGGCAATACCAAAAGGGGAGTTCTTGAGATTGAGACGCAATTGCTCAACTTTTATTAATTTTAAGAAACGAGCAGTTGAATTGAGGGCTAGGCTGCAGGCGAGACACTACTCTAACCGTAATATCAAAGAGGCCTACAACATAGCGCTTAGAACTAACCGCGAGGAACTGCTCGTTTCCAAAAAGACACGAACCAATGTAATTACCAAAACCTCTGAAATCCCTATACAGCCAAGATTTATTACTGACTATCATGCAGACTGGGATAGCATGATGCAGATTTTAAACAAACACTGGCACGTACTGAAATCGGATCCCAGTTTAAATATGATTTTGGGAGAGAGGGCCCTTTCAGGATATCGCAAGGGAACCACTATTTCAAATATTTTGGTGGCAAGCCATTTCACGCGGGGTGACGGTACCCAGAGGGTCCAGAATACAGGGTTTTTTCCCTGCAAGCTATGTAGGGCATGTAGAATACTGACCACAACCAAGCAATTTACTGATGGATTTGGGGCACTGTATAAGATCAAAGAACATATGAATTGTAATTCCCAAGGAGTTGTGTATTGTCTGGAGTGCCCCTGCGGTTTGAGATACGTGGGCAAGACGATCAGAGCACTCAAAATCCGTATTGGAGAACATATCAGGTCAATCATAAACTTTGATAAAACCGAGAGGGACTGTACACTCCAAAAGAAAATATTTACGCCTACTCCAATTGCCAAACATTTTAAAGAGAGACACAATCTGGAATGGCAGACTCTGAAAGGTTGGGCCATTTGTAAACTCAATATGGGTATTAGAGGGGGCAACCTCGATGAGGCCCTTCTGAGGAGAGAAAGTGAGTGGATATTCCGTATGAATTCCGTGAAACCGTTTGGGATAAACGAGAGTTTTAATTTTGGATGTTTTCTTTGAACCTGTTATTAACGATGAATGATATTAATTAAGATCTTAGATTATCAGCTCACCGTGCTAGATATTTAAAATCTCTACTTCTGGCACACTGATAGAGTAATCAATGCCTACACAGCATATTGTATCTACGAACTTGTTCTTTTTTCTATGTGAATGTACCCATTGACAGCTGTTTTCATATACAACCAAATATATTAAATTATATCTTCTTGTCTCATATTTTTGTGATGAGACATTAATTTAATTTCCATCAAGTTACTATCCATCAGTGTAATTATTGATGGACTGTACTCACAGACTGTGTAGTGGCATTATTCTAGAACGGACATTTACCCCTCCCCCTCCCTTCTCTATGACTATTATACTCACATTTATATATTTTTGTTTCTGCAGGACAGTGCTATATGTGCACTTAAATGTGCAGCACAATGTCCTGACATGACTGCAATTTGAACTTTTTGTTATAAATTGATGCATCCTGAGCCTTGGCAGTGTTATCTTAACATGGATACATTCCTGGAACGAGCCGGAAGTATCACATTGCACCATTATTTTGTTTCTAGTCTTTAACTGTTTGGATTGGTTACCATCCCTGTCAATCAGGGATCTTTTTAGCATATCTGGCCTCTGATTCTGGCGGTCGCCACCCCTGGAAGAAGCCGGAAGTACCGGCGAAACGCGCGTCGGGTGTCTTTTAAAATCATCACAATGTTGGATGGTCACACATTGCTCCGTACTGTTCAAATAACAATTTGATTGAATCATTTATCTGGCAGAATATCTGCCCTGGTCAGGGACTTAAGCACGTCAATACCGCATGTTGGGCTGCAGACTCGGTCACAATACATGGAGGGACGGAGCTGAGCTATGCTTGAGTTGCGAGCACACTCAAACAGCTGACCGCGGCTCACCTCCTCTCAGCCCTTCCCATGTGTATGTGACTGACTTCGGCAGTCTGATCTGCACAAAGAAAACAAACTTCGATCTAGTAATATAACTGCCTGACAGGCAGAACACTTACAGTTACGTGGGATTGGAGATCATTGCTGAGGCACACTACCTGTGTGGCCGGCCTGCCCGTCAGTTATTCCTCCCTGTAGTTGTTCTCACATAGCAAGTTACAGCTCTGCTATGCCGAGCTATGTTTGAGCTGTGAATACACTCAAACAGCTGATCGCGGCTCACTTACTCTCTACCCTTCTCATGTGTATGTGACTGACTCTGGCAGCATAGTCTGCACAAAGAGAACACACTCTTTCCTGTAGAATTGTCCTCACGTAGCAGTCACAACTCTGCTATGCCGAGCTATGTTTGAGCTGTGAATACACTCAAACAGCTGATCGCGGCTCACCTTCTCTCAACCCTTCCCATGTGTATGTGACTGACCTCGGCAGCCTTATCTGCACAAAGTAAACACACCTCGATTTAGTGATACAACTGCCTGACAGGCAGAATACTAATGGTTACGTGGGACTGGAGATCACTGTGTGAGCACACTATCTGATCAGTTACTCCTCCTGCAGAGTTGTCCTCACGGAGCAGTTACAGCTCTGCTATGTCAAGCTCATACATAGAGGACTAGCTAGCACGCAACAGTCTCAACTCTGCTGTGCCGTGTCTACTTGCATGGGACACATGCACATACAACCCATATGGTTGTATTGATGCAGGGATTTCTCCACCGCAGGGCTTTAATTACAGCCCGTTGGAGGAACCTTTAGTGTCATATGCAGGTTGACTGTCTCGTCATTGATACTGAGGGGGACAGCCATTTGCTAATAATTAACACTTTAATCTCTGGATCAGGGACTATTGCAGAGCCTCCTCGCATATACACAGGGGGAGGCTAGACACATATATCTTTAATAAAACGAAGCAATTAATTTAGACATAATATTGTCTCAGTGTGCCAATCTAGGGGACTTTGGCACAACGTCAAAAAAAAAAAAAAAAAAAAAAAAAAATTTTTTCATCTAACATTGTTTTTAATAATTATTCAATAAAGTATTTTTTATTTTTAACATTGATGTAACACACTACTTTTCCCACTCCCCGTTCCTTTGTTCATATATCGATAATTGGTGGTGTACACCTAGTGTGAATTACTCCAACATATTATATATAAAATTGTAAGAGGGTAATACCTATCTAAATATATCATATTAATTTACATAATCAGCACAATCTTGGAGAAGTCGGGTAAAGATTTTGCTATAAACCTGAAGAGCATATAGATTTGTGAATTTTAAATATGAAATCATTTCACGACACTGTAAAAGGCCATATGTGTTTATCAAGCTTTATAAAGTACCTCGTTTTACTAGATTTAACAAATTTAAGTATGTTTTAAATATATGGCCAAGTTTATAGAGCAGACCTCAAAAGAAAGCATCAGTTTCCTTATATATACAGTATATCTAAAAGAAACTTAAAGAAATAAATAACAAGTGAGGATATATTCTAATAGGAAATCAATGACTTCTGTTTTGAGTGGCAGCGGTGGTGATGTTATTTTCATTCATAACCCTCATATTAAAGAGGCTCTTTCACCAGATTTTGCAACCCCTATCTCCTATTGCAGCAGATCGGCGCTGCAATGGAGATAAGAGTAACGTTTTTTTTTTTTAAAAACGAGCATTTTTGGCCAAGTTATGACCATTTTTATATTTATGTAAATGAGGCTTTCTAAAGTCCAACTGGGCGTGTTTAAATTAAAAGTACAACTGGGCGTGTATTATGTGTGTTACATCTGGGTGTGTTTACTACTTTTACTAGCTGGGCGTTGTGACGAGAAGTATCATCCACTTGTCTTCACAACGCCCAGCTTCTGGCAGTGCAGACACACAGCGTGTTTTCGAGAGATCATGCTGTGACGTCACTCACTTCCTATTGGCACATAAGACAATAGAAGTGGGTACGATTAGGTTACAATACTAACCACTGTGCCTCCATGTGCAATACAAAGATAACATAGTTAGTAACCCATCTTGTGATATTCCACTATCTCTAAGAGAGAATTAAAGAGATAATTATTTGTAATAAGTTAAGAAAATATGAACATGATTAGACTACACTGGTTTTTTTTTTTGTAGTCTGTTACCATGGAGATACATAGGTCTGCATACGGGTTGTTGACACAAATGGTAGGATATTTTTTTAATCAAGATTGAAGGCTTCAACTTTCATTTTAGATGTATTGGATACATAAAAAAAATGGTTGCATAGATGTACACAACCTTTAACTACATCTTTGCATGGATTTCTCAATGGTATGCAATGCTCCAGAAATCTACATTTTCCTAATATTTGTAAATGTAAGTTACATTTAAGTTTATCCTATAAAAGGTGAAGCAAAGTTCTTCTATTTCTCCATGTAACATAAGTGTAAAGTGACATACTCAGTCTCCTTGGGTGTTGTCACTACACTATAATGTGTGCATTGTAAAGGCAGCTTAATATTAATTTGATTTCAGTCCTTCTGGCAGGAGAGGTGTTACCTGATTTAAAATGTTAAAAATTGCTCACTCAGATAAAATGAAGTGATTGTTCCGTTGAGCTTGCAGCTTCGTTGTTGATTTTAATTTTACATTCATTCTCGCTATGATCTGACTAGCTAAGACATCTGACCAGATGGTAAACCACTCCATTAAAAGATCTGCATCATTAATTTTATGCATAAATCAAAATATAGAAATGTTCTGATAGAAATGAAAAAATATAGACTAATGCAAAAATCTGCTTTAAAGTGTAATGATGTCTACAGAATAAAAGTAGAATGAATACAGTCATTTTAACATATAAACTTCTGTATTCTCTGTATCCAAAGCACTATCATGTCTCTGAAATATATGTATTCAATCATATATTGTATTTTAACTGTTTGTTTCTTTTCTTGGCACACTAAACAACAAAGGGCTGATCTGAATCTATCGATGACTGCCATCTGTTTAGTTTAAATACTTGATGATACAATATTATTTAATACAAACCCTTTGTAAGAGGTTGTCTGATATACAATCTCTCCTTGCTTTGCAGGTGCCCCTTTAAAAGGTTGATTAGGTGGGGGAGCAGGTTCTCATTGCTGGACGCAATTGTATTCACTTTAAAGGGAAGGTGTCATGGAAAAATTTATTTTTATATGTTATTGCTTTTAGTATGTCATTAAAATTAATTTTATTTGTGTTTTTGTGTTGTACTTTTTTCTTTCTTTTACTTCTCTATGGGGGCTGCCATTTTTTTTTTCATCTCTGTATGTGTCGATTAACGACACATACAGAGATGGAATACGGCACATACATCCCCATAGAGAATGCGAACGGCATGCGCCGCTCCCACACAGTCCAAAAGGAAGGTCTTCGGCAGAGCGACATCCGGCGCCATTTTCATGTGGACCGGAAGCCGCAGCCGGACAGTAAGATGACTACTTCCGGTAGCGGCTTCCGTCCATATGTTCAGAAGCAAGGACTAGGAGCGGAAGCGTCAGCGGCGGCGGCAGGAGCAGGTAAGTTTTGTTTGTGTATGTGATGTGTGTGTATGTTCGTGTTATACTGTGTGATTACCACTGTATCTAATCCTCCTACACTGTGCATTCGCTCAAAAAATGGCGGCACACAGTGTAGGAGCTTTGAACATTCAACCCCCTCCTTTCTCCTGGCACTAGCCAGGACAAAGGAGGGGGGATTGAGGACACTAGAACAAGTGTGTCTTCTCGAATTTTGCATCATAAAGCAATGAGGTTGCTTTACCACATGTCAATGCTGCAATTTTGGGAATTGCTCCCTCTAGTGACCAGCACATGGAAATGTTATAAATTAGAATCTAATTAATAATATTTCCTGACTTGTGAAAAAATTTAAAAAATTAGAACAATGTGTAATCATTTATATACTAACAGTTTAACTAAAAAATATATATATATATTTTTCTAGCGACACATTCCCTTTAAGAAATAAAGGAATGCAAATGACAGACTATGCACTGAAGTCAATAGGTATCTATAGTGACCATTGAGTTAAACAAAGGTTTTAAAGGGAATGTGTTGCCAGAAAAACATGTTTTTTTTAAAAAAATTAAACATTTAGTGTGTGGGTGATTAAACATTGTTCAAATTTTTTTTATTTTTTTCACGAGTCAGGAAATAGTCAGGAAATATTATAAATTAATTCTAATTTATAATACTACCCATTTTTGGTCACTAGATGGAGCTATTCCCAAAATTGCAGCAGTGCAACATAGGGTTAAAAGCCCTCGCTCTAGTGAGCTCTCAGCATCCCCCCCTCCTTTATCCTGGCTAGTGCCGGGATAAACGAGGGGTTTGAACGGTGTAACCTCCTACACTGTGTGTCGCCATTTTTTGAGCTAACACACAGTGTAGTAGGTTTACATACAGTAGTAAACACACACACAAACACGAACATACATTGAAATCTCTTACCTGCTCCTGCCGCCGCGGCTCCCTCCGGCCCGTCCGCTCCGTTTGCTGCCGCTGGTCCAAGTGCACAAATCCGGAAGCCGCGACCGGAAGTAGTAATATTACTGTCCGGCCGCGACTTCCGGTCCACAGGAAAATGGCGCCGGACGGCGCCAATTTCGAATTGGACTGTGTGGGAGCGGCGCATGCGCAGTTCCCACACAGACGCCGTACACTGAAGTCAATGGGACGGGAGCCGTTCGCAGTCCCTATGGGACTGTGGCTGCCGTATTCCATGTCTGTATGTGTCGTTAATCGACACAGACAGAAATGGAACAAAAAATGGCAGCCCCCATAGGGAAGAAAAAGTGTAAAAATAAGAAAAAGTAAAACACAAACACAAACACACAAATGAATATAAACGTTTTTAATAAAGCACTAACATCTTTAACATATAAAAAAATAATTTGTGATGACACTGTTCCTTTAAGGTCCTCCAGAGCCATTAGAAGGGATTGTCTCAGTGAGTGTCTATGGTGACAATTGATTTCAATGGGGCCCCTGTGGTGCTCCAGTGCCAAGAGCTGCGCTGGACATGGCTCATGGCTTTAGCTAATAGAAAGTATCGTCTATCAGTGAGCGTCTACGCTGACCATTGACTTCAATGAGGCCCCTGTGCTACTCCACAGCCAAGTGCTGCGCTGGACATGGCTCTTGGCTGTAGCTGATAATAGGGATGGCTTTTGTATTGTAATGTCTTATTTTGATGAGAGATTTAATGATAAACTGATACAAAGTAGTCAGCAGATTGTGTTTTCATGAAGAGAATTAGAAATAATGTTACAAATTAAGAAAAAAGAAGGTTAATGCTTGACACTAAGAAGCAAATTTTTTTTTATTTTTTTTGCTGCTCTACTTACCCATAGATATATATAGATATATACAGTGAAGGAAATAAGTATTTGATCCCTTGCTGATTTTGTAAGTTTGCCCACTGTCAAAGACATGAACAGTCTAGAATTTTTAGGCTAGGTTAATTGTACCAGTGAGAGATAGATTATATTTTAAAAAAAAACAGAAAATAACATTGTCAAAATTATATATATTTATTTGCATTGTGCACAGAGAAATAAGTATTTGATCCCTTTGGCAAACAAGACTTAATACTTGGTGGCAAAACCCTTGTTGGCAAGCACAGCAGTCAGACATTTTTTGTAGTTGATGATGAGGTTGGCACACATGTTAGATGGAATTTTGTCCCACTCCTCTTTGCAGATCATCTGTAAATCATTAAGATTTTGAGGCTGTCGCTTGGCAACTCGGATCTTCAGCTCCCTCCATAAGTTTTCGATGGGATTAAGGTCTGGAGACTGGCTAGGCCACTCCATGACCTTAATGTGCTTCTTTTTGAGCCACTCCTTTGTTGCCTTGGCTGTATGTTTTGGGTCATTGTCGTTCTGGAAGACCCAGCCACGAGCCATTTTTAATGTCCTGGTGGAGGGAAGGAGGTTGTCACTCAGGATTTGACGGTACATGGCTCCATCCATTCTCCCATTGATGCGGTAAAGTAGTCCTGTGCCCTTAGCAGAGAAACACCCCCAAAACATAATGTTTCCACCTCCATGCTTGACAGTGGGGACGGTGTTCTTTGGGTCATAGGCAGCATTTCTCTTCCTCCAAACACGGCGAGTTGAGTTAATGCCAAAGAGCTCAATTTTAGTCTCATCTGACCACAGCACCTTCTCCCAATCACTCAGAATCATCCAGATGTTTATTTTCAAACTTCAGATGGGCCTGTACATGTGCCTTCTTGAGCAGGGGGACCTTGCGGGCACTGCAGGATTTTAATCCATTACGGCGTAATGTGTTACCAATGGTTTTCTTGGTGACTTTGGTCCCAGCTGCCTTGAGATCATTAACAAGTTCCCCCCGTGTAGTTTTTGGCTGAGCTCTCACCTTCCTCAGGATCAAGGATACTCCACGAGGTGAGGTTTTGCATGGAGCCCCAGATCGATGTCGATTGACAGTCATTTTGTATGTCTTCCATTTTCTTACTATTGCACTAACAGTTGTCTCCTTCTCACCCAGTGTCTTACTTATGGTTTTGTAGCCCATTCCAGCCTTGTGCAGGTCTATGATCTTGTCCCTGACATCCTTAGAAAGCTCTTTGGTCTTGCCCATGTTGTAGAGGTTAGAGTCAGACTGATTAATTGAGTCTGTGGACAGGAGTCTTTTATACAGGTGACCATTTAAGACAGCTGTCTTTAATGCAGGCACCAAGTTGATTTGGAGCATGTAACTGGTCTGGAGGAGGCTGAACTCTTAATGGTTGGTAGGGGATCAAATACTTATTTCTCTGTGCACAATGGAAATAAATATATATAATTTTGACAATGTGATTTATAGTTTTTTTTTAATATAATCTATCTCTCACTGGTAAAATTAACTTAGCCTAAAAATTCTAGACTGTTCATGTCTTTGACAGTGGGCAAACTTACAAAATCAGCAAGGGATCCAATACTTATTTCCTTCACTGTATATATATTTATTTTTTCTTGAGATTATTTTTCTGTTGTTGTTATTGTCTAGTAAAAGCCAATGCCATCAAATAATGACATTGCCACGGCATTGATTCTACCTGTTATGTAAATTGGCATGGTAAATTAGTTTGAAGTGTTCTTTTAACAAACAAGTATCTGTTATTCATAGGATTATGGGCCTTAGGCTGGGTTTACATCAGCGTTGCTTTCCGTTGAGGGGTTCCGTCTGACCTTTCCGTTGGAGGAACCCCTCAACGGAAAGCCAAACGGAAGCAATAGGTTTCAATGGTAATGCTTTCAATGTTTATTGTTTCCATTTGTCACCGTTGTGTAAGGTTTCCGTTTGTTTTGAGAGAATCAATAGCGCAGTCGAACAATAGCACAAACGGAAACCATTAGCAAGGTAATCGTCACCATTGAGATCAATGGTGATCAGTGGCATAGCTATAGGGGTCGCAGCGGTCGTAATTGCGACCGGGCCGCGAAGCCAGGGGGCCCGTGGCCCCCCGCGCCTCATCAATAAAAAGTTACTACAGTAACTCGGGCCGCGAGCCCCTGTTACTATAGTAACTGACAGTACTTACCTTCCTGGTTCCGGAGCGCAGCAGAGGTCCTGACGTCACAACGCTGTGCGCAGCGCATGACGTCACAACACTATGAGCAGTGCACAACATCGTGATCCCAGATAGAGTCAGGACGTCTGCTGCGGCTGAAGAGGAGGGTAAGATTAATATCCCTGTCTTCTGAAGCTGCTTGGCAGGGGGCCAATCAGCTGTTTTGAAGGGGCCGCAGCACTCGTACGAGAGCTGCTTCCCCTTCATTACGGTCACTTGCTCACACTGTGAGTCGGTGTCGGCGATTCACAGTGTGAGCGAGTAAGTGAAATGAAGGGGAAGCAGCTGTCGTACGAGTGCTGCGGCCCCTTCAAAACAGCTGATTGGCTGGCTCCCGGTAGACGGAGCCCGACACATCAGCTATTGATGGCCTATCCTGAGGATAGGCCATCAATGTTTAGGGACTGAACAACCCCTTTAAGCCTATAATGTAGCAGGCTTAGAGGGCCCATTAAACAGGATCACAGATTGTGTGATGCTGTCTGCTGGGCCCTGTATCTAAGCCAATCACATAGTAGGCTTAGATACATGGCCCATGTGTGATCCTGTCTGATGGGCCCTGTATATAAGCCTACCACACAGGAGGTTTAGATACAGGGCCCAGCACACTGTATAAGATTACTGTCTGCTGGACCCTGTATCTAAGCCTACCTTGTGGTAGGCTTGGATACAGGGTCCCACAGACAGTATCACACATGGGCCCTGTATCTTAGCCTAACACATGTTTTACTAATCGTATTTTGTGTGTTTTCTTATAGGTTTGGTAGTTGGACTACGTCAGATTCCAGGACTACTTCGATGACAGCTTTTTTTTATTATCAATAAAATGGATAACGAGGGTTGTGTGGGTTGTTTTTTTTTCAATAAAATATTTTTTCTATGTCTTTGTGTTTTTTTTTAAACTATATTACTACCGCCTTAGTAATGGTTGCCGGCATATTGACAGCATCCATTGCTAAGGCGGGGCTTAGTGTTAGCCGATGCAGAGGCCAACACTAACCTCCTTTATTACCCCAGTACCCACCGCCACCAGGGGTGCTGTGAAGAGCCGGGTACCATCCAGTACTTGACCATCTGTAGTGATGGTCGGGCAATGGGGCGGCCGCAGGTTGGTGGTATTAGGCTGGGAAAGGCCAGAAACAGTGGTTCTTCCCATCCTGGTAATGTTGCCTGCTGCTGCTTTATTGTATCTGGCTGGTTATGAAAAATGGGGGGGACAAACGTCATTTAAAAAAAATAAAATAAAAAATAATTGGAAAGAACGATGTGGGGTCCCCCCCCCAATTTTCATAACCAGCCAGATACAACACAGCAGCAGCAGGCAGCATTACCAGGGTGGTAGGGGCCACTATTTTTGGCCTTCTCCAGCCTAATACTACCAGCCTGCGGCCGCTCCGATGCCGAATGTCACTACAGATGTTCGGGTACTGGGGTAATAATGGGAGTTAGTGTTAGCCTCTGCACCTGCTAACATTAAGCCCCACCTTAGTAATGGAGGTTGTCAATCAGCCAGCGGCCATTACTAAGGCGGTAATAATAAAGTTTAAAAAAATACAAGCACATAGAAAAAATATTTTATTGAAATAAAAAACACTACCCCATTGACCGTTTTATTGAGAATAAAAAAACGCTGTCATTGAACGAGTCCTCGAATCCGAAGTAGTCCAACAACCGAACTTGTAATAAAACACAAACACAAAAATAATTAGTAACACATAAAGAAGCAAAATGATTATTATATTTACCGTTCCTGGGTCCAGCGCTGGGGCCGCAATGTCAGCGAGCTGGGCCCTATATCTAATCCAATCATGTGTGATACTGTCTGCTGAGCCACTGTATCTAATCCTATCATGTGTGATACTGTCTGCTCAGCCACTGTATCTAATCCTATCATGTGTGATACTGTCTGCTGAGCTACTATATCTAATTCCATCATGTGTGATACTGTCTGCTGGGCCCTATCTCTAATCTTATCATGTGTGATACTGTCTGCTGAGCTGTGTATCTAATCCTATCATGTGTGATACTGTCTGCTGGGCCTTATATCTAATCCTATCATGTGTGATACTGTCTGCTGAGCCGCTGTATCTAATACTATCATGTGTGATACTGTCTGCTGAGCTGTGTATCTAATCCTATCATGTGTGATACTGTCTGCTGATCCGCTGTATCTAATCCTATCCATAGTTTATAGGGTCGTAGTGCTATAGATAGGTTGTCTCCTATACACATATACAATTTTTTGGGGCGGACACATGTATTGGGGCTATTTCCCCTGACATTTTAAGTCCTCAGTGACGCCCCTGGCTGCTAGTGCTGCATTGTTGGGTCACTTAGGAGACCCAGCGATGCAGCTGAAAGCTGTGGACCGTCGGCCATGAGAAGTTTGCGGGGGGGGGGGGGCCCAATAAGAACTTTTGCATCGGGGCCCATGAGCCTTTAGCTATGCCCCTGATGGTGATGCAAACGGAAGCTATGGTTTCCTTTAGCTTTTCCTTTGAGGGGTTCCCCGACGGAAAGCTCAGATGGAACCCCTCAACGGAAACACAACGCTGATGTGAACAGGCCCTTACTTATGAAAACGGTCTAAAGTAAAACTGTTCTTGTTGCCTATAGCACCCAATTAGAGCTAAGTTTTCTTTTCTTAAACTGCTCTGGGAAAAAGAAAGCTAAGCTCTTGCTGGTTCCATAGGCAATAAGGACAATTTTACAGTTTAGGAAATTAAGGTCCTATGGTGGGAATTTACTATGACTGGCGTTTTATATGCTAGTCTTAAAGAGACTCTGTCACCACATTATAAGTGGCCTATATCCCACATAAGGAGATGGGCGCTATAATGCAGATGACAGCAGTGCTTTTTATTTAAAAAAAACAATCTATTTTTACCACGTTATTAGCGATTTTAGATTTATGCTAATGAGTTTCTCAATGGACAACTGGGTGTGTTTTACTATTGACCAAGTGGGCGTTGTACAGAGGAGTGTATGACGCTGACCAATCAGCGTCATACACTTCTCTCCATTCATTTAGTCAGCGCATAGGGATCCTTTTAGATCACTATGTGCTGTCTTATACTAACACATTAACGATACTGAAGTGTCATTTACAGCATGATCTCGCGAGATAACGCTTGCTCTGCTGTAACTACCACAGAAACATTAACGAAGTGTCGGGATTGTGAATAGACATCACGTGGAATGTCTATTCACTGTCTAAACACTTCAGTATCGTTAATGTGTTAGTATAAGACAGCACATAGTGATCTAAAAGGATCCCTATGCACTGACTAAATGAATGGAGAGAAGTGTATGACGCTGATTGGTCAGCGTCATACACTCCTCTGTACAACGCCCACTTGGTCAATAGTAAAACACGCCCAGTTGTCCATTGAGAAACTCATTAGCATAAATCTAAAAACGCTAATAACGTGGTGAAAATAGATTGTTTTTTTTAAATAAAAAGCACTGCTTTCATCTACATTATACCGCCCATCTCCTTATGTAGGAGATAGGCCACTTATAATTTGGTGACAGAGCCTCTTTAAGTAGAAGCCCGCTAGAGTAAGATGCACTAAATTTATGAAGAGATGCATTGCATCTTGGGCTATCCATGCCCCACAAGCTGTGAGCTAGCGTAGATTTACACAATAATTTACAGCAATTTTGAGCATAAATTGTAGTAAGTCTGTCAGACCACTTGTGGCCATGCCCCCTTACACTAAGCCCCACCTACTTTTTTTTAGAAAAGTGACAAGGGGGAGTAAAATACAAAAAAAAGTCGCAAATGTTTGCGTAAAATCTTTTTTTCGCCAGAAAACAGCCGCAGCAAAATAAGTAAAAATAACATTCATTCATTGAATAATAAAAAGCTAATTCAACTGCAGAAATCCCTTTGCATTAGAAGAGTAAACTGACAAAAATATAATCGAAGGTTTCCCTCTACAAATATACTTGAGTCACAGATTTTGATGAGATCATCTTGCTAATTTACAATGTTTTCTTAGAGACCTTATCTTAAAAAATTCCATTGATAGCAGTTTGCCAGAAGAGACAGGAGTTTAATTTAAACATAAGTGATGGGTCCTCTGTACACATTACATTTCAGACCTGTCTGAGATTTCAGCTCCACATTATAGAAGTGGCCTAAATGCACTTAATGAGTCTTACATGCAAAAGGATTAGTTACACGTCAGTACTCCTGTTATCCTGCCAGCTTTTTAGTGGCGAAATAATGGCGTGATACATGTAAAGGCACAAACCCTTGTAATATATGAAACTATTTTCACCAAAAATTGTCAAGGGCAAATGTACATTTTTTTTTAAATGATAATACACTGAAATTTGTTTTTTTGTTTCTGTTTTTACACAGGTCAATGATTAGGCGAACCAGCTCTCGTACAAACACTCGTTCATGATCACTGCCCTGTGTAAACGGGGTAGCGATCAGTCGATGAACGAACACAGGCTCGTTCGTCGCCTGATCGTATCTTTTATGCGGCCAGAAAAATAGTTGCTTGTCAACAGCATATCTTTCTGTGTAAACAGGGGATGTGCTGTAAACAACATAAAAAAATGCCTGGGGACGAACGATTCTATTAACGATTGTTCGTCCCCATATTCACTGTCAATGCTCCATGTAAATGGAGCCACTAAGCGCCGATCAACATGCTGTATTGCTAATCGGCCCTTTACACTTGTTTTCAACATAGAATTTCATGTATGTATTGAACTTCACAAGACCAGAAATGAAAGGCAGAACGCAGTGGATAAATTGTTATAAGATTTCTCTGACTAAAAAAAAATGTGATAGTAACTTTTATAGTTTTATATGATGGTTTTTTATTTGATAATATCTAATGATTCCGCACACAAGACTTGTTTATGAGCTCGTTATTTCTGTTTTACTGAGTAAATAATATTTAATAAACTAGCAATCTTCCATCATAGTCACCATGCTTGAAAAACAGGAAATAATTTTTTTTTATATTAAGTATTTCAAAACTCATTAAAATATTTTAAACAGATTGTTTATTTCTCATTATTACCGTGTATAATTTACTAAAATAAGATGAAAACATTTATATTGCTACTGCAATGTTACTTTAAATATTACTATTCTTTGTTGTTAATGTAGATATGTCAGGTCTCCGATGCTCCCTTATCTGGGGGATAGAATAGTATAGAGGGGGATATATAGTTTTCTATAAATTGATTCAGTAGTAAAAAGCGCTTTTTTTTAATTATTTATTTTTCCTGCCAGGACCCATAGAGAGAGCCAATGAGTTCTGCCTTCCCTGCTCACACAGATGAATTGACAGCTCTACCTATATGTAAACTCAGGCAGGAAAAGCTGTCAATCACTGTGTGAGTGGCAGGGACATAGCTGAGGGTGCTCTACTGTGGCAAGTGCCCCAACAGCAAAATATAGCAGAGAAGACCTGACAGTTCCGCTTTAAAGTTGTTATTATTTTGTGTGTAATATCTCAAAATCTCCTTTCTTTTATTTTGCAGGTTACACGATAGTGTCTGGCAAATATGCAGGAACCATCCAAGGGTATAAACGCTGTGAGAGGCCAAAGTTTCACACTGACATACTTTATACTCCCCTACAATGTATCTTCTTTTCAAAGTGTGGATAGTATTGGATAGTAATCCCAAACTTACATTCAAGAGGAGTATCATAACCATGTAAAATGACAGAGGAACAATTAATCTCCATAAACCTGAAGGGACAAAATGAAAAACCCCTAGACCAATATACTTCAAAATATGAAACATGTTGGAAGTAACATATGTGTATGAAACCAAGAGACAGTATAAGACTGTTGAATGCAGTGTACAAACTCCCGTTTTATCTTACGATTCTGGCATTTCAATTTGTCCTTTTTTATTATTATTATTATTATTATTATTGGAAATATTTGATTACTTCATTCATCCCATGTCTGCTTAGAATTACTTGGAAATAGCACTTTTTACAATCCTGTCAATCTATAACTGGAAAATACCATGTCTTACATAACATTTAGCAGAAACAATATCTGAAGATTAGCAAAGAGTGATTTGTCAAGGCCATAGAATACCCCATACTTGAGTGAGCCCCACCTAAAGCATGCAGCAATTACTCTGGTTATACCATATAGACTTCAGGCTGTGAGTGTATTTTCAGGATGCATAATACTTGTATGGCGGGTAGTGTAATATGTCTCAAGTGTTTGCCCAAAGCAATATTGTCATTTCCTTGGAATTTTTTTTATATCTTTAATTCCAAAGTGCTCATAACAGTCATTTATAAGTCATCTTGTCATATTCCTTATATACATATATGACGTTGCATTACTGGATACGTTTAAACACTTCGGTTTAAGGCTCCACGTCACAGAAAAATGCCTGTTTGCTTGCTATGTTCTCCGATGTTATTAAATCTAAAACATGATTTATTTAAAAATAATTTTGCATTATTATATTTTTGTACCTACTATTCTTTTCATATTTTTGGGACCAAAGTAATTTTATTTTTAAATGATGTGACTTAAACTGTTTCCCTAGTAGCAATGGGATTATTATTATTATTTTCAGCTATTAGTTACTCCATACATTATTTGTTCTGAAAATCCCATTCCAAGCTGTATGCTCATGGAAGATTTTGCATTGTTCCATTATGTTTTGCCTTGAAGTTCATCTCATTATATCCTGATAAAAAATAAGCATCTAGAAATCCCTAACAAGTGGTGTGATGAATGTCGTGTCTACACTTAATGTAATTTTTGCTAGCAATACAGGATCAATAGTGTAAAACAACCATGTGTATCCAAGGATTACTTAAAGTATATCTGTCAGCTCTTCTCATAGGTCTGTTTTAGTACATACTTTCTGGAGCAGCTTTTCTTAGAACTTGTGCTGTTCCTCTGCTATTCTTCCTGGAAATGTATAAAAAAATTGACAACTGGTTATTATTATTCCCTTTGTCAATAGGGTGTGTCTCCACACAGTCCAACACCGTCAGCACTCATTGGACAGTGTTAGAGTATGTAGTGATACACCCATTTGACAAGGGGAATGGTAACACTCAGTTGTCAATTTATTCATATAGTTCCAGGAGGAATAATAGAGATACCCCGCAACACAGAGTTCGATGAAGAGCTGCTCCAGAATTGTTATTTTATGGAAAATGCAAGTATTTACTAAAATGACATGTCTGGAGAGCTTACAAGTATTTTTTAAATATTGTCATAAACACAAGAATTTGGCGACAAACAAATATTTCAATATAGTATTATTTGTTTTTAATCTTAATGCATTTAAAGATATTTTGCTATGATTGGAACACTTTTCAAGTAGCAAAAAAGAAATAAATATTCTGATCTACCATTTGCATTGCCTTGAATGTCTCATTCTCCGCTGAGTACTGTTAAGTGCTGTAACTAAAGTGCCAGAAATAATTTCTAAGCATGTTTGATATAATTCCACTAGAATATATTATGAATTTGACTACTTATTAACAGTTCGATTATTGTTACCTCTCAATGCTCCCCTAAAGGGGTTGTCCGGTTTTGCCAACCTCTTCCTGTATGATAGATATCCAGGCAATAAACAGCTCAGATCCCCGTGATCAAGCCGCCAGAAAATCTCTACTCTCACTAAGGCCTCATGCACACGAAAGTAAAGACGCCCGTAATTACGGCCCGTAATTATGGCCCGTAATTATAGGCCCATAGGCTTCTATTGGCCACGGGTACCTTCCGGTTTGCTAACGGGAAGGTGCCTGGGGCGTTTAAAAATTTGGAACATGTCCTATTTCAGGCCGTAATTACGGCACGGGCAGGCCCATAGAAGTCTATGGGGCTCCCATAATTACGGGTGGTTACGTGTGTGCACCCATAATTACGGGAGCGTTGCTAGGCAACGTCAGGGGATAGTCACTGTCCAGGGTGCTGAAAGAGTTAACTGATCGGCAGTAACTTTTTCAGCACCCGGGACAGTGACTACCGCTGGAGTTAATAGTATTAAATGTTAATTTACCTGCTTCTTCCTCCAGTCCGGCCTCCCGGGATGACGTTTCATCCCATGTGACTGCTGCAGCCAATCACAGGCCAATCACAGGCTGCAGCGGTCACATGGACTGCCGCGTCATCCAGGGAGGTCGGATTGGATGTCAAAAGAGGGACTCGTCACCATGACAAGGCCCAGGGGGACGTATAAAATTATTTTACTTACAATTGCTGCGTTCCGCTGCGGAAACTCTGCCCGAAATGGCTTTTTTATGGAGATAAAAAGAGTCCTAGGACTTCTCTGAATTACTTGGATTGCCCATTAATTTCAATAGACACCATGTTGTGATTTAAAGGCTATGTGCACATTTGAAATCGTAAAAATGTATCAGTGTGTTTTGTACAACTTTCTAAATACTTTTTATTGAAAATTATTTTAACTTTTGGAGATACAGCTGCCTTGTATTCTGTATACAGAGCAGCTGTATCGTACGTAGAGACCTGAATCAGTCAGGTCAGCGGTACTGAAGGGTTCAGTGACAGGATCGAGCTGTTACCGATCACATCTAAGTTCGTTACTTAAGCCAAGCAAAAGATCAACAGCACCGGACGAATAAATAGGGTGGGTGCACGCCTCTTGGGTCATAGTCCAATGACCCTTTAATGAAGGAGAAAAAAGGAAATTGAGACAGCACAACTAAATAAGTGAAAAAGCTATGCTTGAGAAAGGCTCATACTGGGCTGAAATGTTGCGTGTGGAATAACCACGATAAATTTTTCACTTATTTGGTTGTGCTGCCTCAATTTCCTTTTTCTCCTAAGTTCATTACTTAGATTTGATTGATAACAGGTGGATCCTGACCCACTGACACTGAACCCGCTAGTGCTGCTAACCTGACAGATTCAGGTCTCTGCGCACGATACAGCTGCTCTTTATACAGAATACAAAGCAGCTGTATCTCAAAAATGAAACATTTTTTTTAAATAAAAAGTATTTAGAAAGTTGCACAAAACACACTAATAGATATTTTTATTAAAAAAATGAAAAAAAATATAATAATTTTAAAGATGTACATAGCCTTTAATGATCAGCATCTAAGCAGGTAAATTGGTAAAAACAGCCAATCGCTGGGGGTACCAATAACGGGATCACTCGCATTCAGCTGTACTCTGGGGAAAACGTTCTCACAAAGTGGACAACCATCTAACAATTTTATAGCAGAACAATCCGGAATCTTGCTATTTGTTATTTATATTAATGTTACAAAACACAAATTCTAAATGTGACTTAAAACTTTGAAGTCATATTTCATTGGTCGAAAATGTCTCATTTAATTGTCTTGTGGCAAAAAATCTTTTTGTAGATGGCTATGAAAAAAATCTATAATTGTAAGAAGCAAATATGTACAAATGGTTCTCTCCTTGCACTTGTGCTGTAATTTCTGCTGGCTGGGTTTTATAAAATATACAAAGGATAATTGGAGCTAGCTCTTAACTGGGCACTAAACAAGTTGTGTCACAGGAGGAGCGCTTAGGGTTGCCAAATTGCTTCTCTACCTTTAAATGGCAGCAATTAGAATATGCATGCTACATCAGATACTTTCTCTTCACATGACACATGCAGGGTAATGCAACTGGCAGACAACAACCTATTACTTCCTAGCGTACTTCTTCTGCTAAAGAAGTTGATTTCCTGCGGTGTGCTAAAATCTGTTTAAAATGCATTTAAGAACCCACAAATTGCCTGTTTTGCAGCTTGTATATAGAAAAGGGGTGAACTGGTTAGTCCATGAGGACTATCCCGCCAATTCTACATTTATCAACTAGTCATTTTAATAGTCAGTCAAGGTCATCATATCAATTAGAATCATTAGATTAATTGTAATTCATCTATGACTGGAATGATTTTCAGTACTGAGAAGATTTAACAAATCAGATTGGATACTTTTAACCACTTATTCAAATTAAACATAGATTTTGTACTATACTTCTATTATGGAAGGTAGCTCAAGGGAAGTTGTCATATGTAAAAAGGTGTCCTAACTTCCAGCAGCATATTATAGAGCAGGAAGAGCTGAGCAGATTGATATATTGTTTTCTGGGAAATTATTCACTATAACTTTATAATATTTTATTCATTTCAATCCCAGTGAACCCTGGTCACATGAGTCCTGAGTGCGTTCTACCCAGTGATTGACAGCTATATCTGTATGCACCATCGTGAAGGGAAGACTGTAAATCATTGAGTCACTCCGCCCACTAGACTCATTGGATTAATTATACTACAGTGGGCAGGGATTCAATCAATAATTTACAAGATATACTGAGTCTTTTTCCACAAAACTTTTTATCAATCTAACTTCTCCTGCTTTATAATATGCTTAACGCAGATCAGACAGCTTGTTCAAAGTGACAGGTTCCCTTTAAGAGTAGGAATGAAGATAAAAAGGAGACATAATTTTCCCCATAAACAGCCTCTCACCAACCAAAATGAGTAATACTTAACTGCATGACTTCTATTGTGGACAATCACATACAGTATGTACCATTAACACAGAATTTGCTATTGCAATGGGGCTCATGAAATATGTTCCAAGCCATCAACCCTCATTGGAGCTAAACTTTTATAGTTGATAGGATAGGACCCTAAGAAACTAGGACAGTTTGGTTGGATTTTAGTGAAGGATAGTTACATGCTGGCCATTGCTACTACAGTATATTAAGCTCTCAAGTTAAACTATTTTTTATACTAGGTTTAAAAATTATATTCCTCCAATGAGTTATATACAGATCGACTCATTATGTAAGCAGTGGGTCAATGTATAGTTAGTAATGAGTGTTTAAAGCATCCTTCTGCTTTGGCCCTTAAAGTGATTTTCCAGGAATATACATTGATGGCCAATCCTATAGGTCATTAGTGTGTAATCAGTTGGGGTCCAGCCTCCTGAACCCCCATTGATTAGTAGAGATTCCTCCCCTTCAATGATATTGCAGGCACAGCAGTGCAGCCATACAGTATATCCGAAAGGGCCATGTAGTGAAGCTCAGCCCACTTCTTTCTACTTATCAGTAAGAGTCCAGGAGGTTGGTCCTCTACTATTTACACAATAAAAGCCTATTCTAAGTACAGCGTCACCCCTTCTTCTGTATCTGAAGTCATTCTTCTGTATTTCAGGAACTCCAGCTCCCACTACTATAGATCAGGTGTGCAAATGACTGACTTATTGTATAAGTGCTGTAAGTATTTGGTATTTGCTCCACCAGTAATAACTGCAATAAGTATTGGCAGCAGGAGTAGCTATACTGAGACAGTAGACTTTCTTTAAATGTACATCTTTCTATGCTTCCCAAAAGCAGAATTTATATTGCACAGTCTTTGTAGAATAATGAGGTGAACATTGTATGAGAACTCTGCAACAAAGTTGTAAAAAGAAAAAAGTTTAAAAAACAGTCATGCCCAATTCGATTATCTATAATCCATGAATGTTGATATTAATATGCGTATTTCATCGTTTCAGAATCAATAAAAATAATCATGAATTAAAGTGACACTGTCACAATCTACTGCAAAAGAGGCTTGAGGCGTAATACGGTTGCCTCAACAACCAGACTGCTCTTTCTGACACTACATCTCCCACTGTGGCTATAAGATCGTGACAGAGTCACTTGGTAACCAATATTTCTGGAAGAAGAGAAACATCCAAACAAAAACAACTAAACCATTTGGCCATTTTCAGATTGACTTGACCATTATATAGCAGAATATACTATATATTAGTTTATTCATCATTATTATTTTTCCAAAGCATTCATTACATGGTATGGATTAGTTAATAAAGCAGGTAGTAAGTATCAATTCATACTTTTGCATTTACTGTTAAGAATCGGCTTTATCGATATTTTGGGGTTTTTATCATTAATCTTTAAAGCTCCCGGTGACAAAATAGCGATTGTGTAGTGCAATATAGTGGTATAATAATATGAAAGGATACATTTGTTGTAACTTTTTCCTTGTTTTCATAATAGATGGTTTCTATCCAAAGATTACTGTATTCTTTTTGAGTTTGTAAAATTTAGTTGACATTTTTTGACAGCTCTTGATATTGATTTTATAATCCTTAAGTTGTTCCACCATAACAGATACAGAACAGAAGTTATAGTCTATTGATACTGTATTGTGAATGACTGTTTTGTTCCTCTACAGTTCAAGAATATGTGAAGGAACATTAAACATTATAGGAAAATTACAAAAAACTATGTAAATTATGGGAAAATATATATATATAAGAAAAACAAAAAACAACCACCACAAATTGCAGCATGGGCTATGGTGAGGAAGAAGCCATTATAAATCAACTGACCACTTAGATGTCTTGGTCAAATGCAAGTATTCCATCAGAGCACCACAACTACAGAATTAATGAAGAAAGCTGGAATTACAATGTGGATTTTAAAACAAATTATACCATTCGGATCACAATATAGGATTATGGCTCAATCAACAATACTGGAAAGATGGCGGTTGTGCAACTCAAAAGCCCATTATATGGATTTCCATGAGAGTTAAGGATTTCCCTGCAGATTACAGACATGCTACTGTGTATCATGCTAACTTTGTTATTTAAATGTATTTTGTAAAACGATATGTACAACCAGTTTATGATGCTACTCTATGTAAATACAACAAGACTAAAAATATTAAAACAAAATCTCTGACAAAACATGCTTATTACTATGTTTTCTTTGTGTATATGCCAGTGTTGTTATTTTATTACAATAGATTTATTGAAGGAAAGCAGATGGTTTAGGTGGAATGGATCATCAGAGCTTGGTTATAAGAGATTCTACAAGTATGGCATCTTTTGTGATGATGGTTCTGCTATTTGTTTTGTCGCTCAGTGACAATGTTTAGGAATGTTAAAGTAACCCCTTCATCCACCCCCACTTTCTGTGACTGCATCTCTTATTTACTGCTCACTGGCTGCATTACATAGTGGACGACTGGTTATGAATTACAACCTATCCATTACAAGGGGACCTGGGGGGACAATCTTTTCCCTTCATGGACAAGTTCATAAGCCACTTGTCGAGGGTACACAGTGCAGGCGATTTATAGGCCTGTCAGATTTCTTCTTAGATATATTTCTCATTTGCTGCAGCTGTTATACTGTAAAAGTTCAATTGTCTACCTTAACATGTTTTTCTCTATAGCCTATTTTCACAGCAAAGAGTATATCTATTCTTCATGTATAAACATTATATATAATCATGTTGGGTCATATAGATATTGGTCTGCATAAGAGCTGTAGACATAAGATGGCAAGACATTTTTAGAAAATTGTCAAAGTTGCTTACATTTTTTTTATGAATTGGAGCAATGAAAATGGTTGTAAAGGTGAATAAACCCTTTAAAAAATTAAAAAATTATATATGCATAATCCAGATTCCATAATAATGGGTTTAAATAACTAGAATGTATATAATCACTTTTGTACATAAATATGTCTATTTGTCCATTTATAAGATAAATGAATATTATAGTAATTACTAGCAACTACAAAATTGGTGTGATTTAATTTTTTTCACAGCGCTTTATGTCTTGAGAACTAATAGCTTTCATATTTATGCTTTATATTGTCAAAGGAAATATTGTCGAATACTTTTTTATGATTGCTACATTAACACTTTTATTATTGAGAAAACCATAAACACATAGGAGAGATATAGAAAGCATCAAGATAGAGAAGATGCTAAAGACATATTACTTGTTCCAAACACAAATTGAATTGGTAGCAGGAAACGATAGAGACATGAGATGTTTGCAGAACTCCAGCTGACCTTCAATCTAATCTGTTCTTGGTGCTGAAGCAGTAAATGAGACCACAGGATCCTCTATCTTCTGCATAACACAATAATACCATCAGTGTTTCAATTAAAGCAGAATTACCATCTGGAAATGCATTCTGTTTTACCCTACAGCAACAACTTACTTAATATCTATCTATCTATCTATCTATCTATCTATCTATCTATCTATCTATCTATCTATCTATCTATCTATCTATCTATCTATCTATCTATCTATCTATCTATCTATCTATCTACGTATCTCATACAGGGCCGGCTCCAGGTTTATGTGGGCCTTGGGCGACAGAACCTTAGTGGGCCCCTATGCGGTGCAACTCGAGCGGTGGCAGGATAAAGGCAGAAACATAATGCCAGAAGGATGTAACCATGGATCACTTACCATTCACATGTAAGTCATGGGCCAATGAATCCAGATAGTTCAGTTTCTACGATGTGTGAATCTTGATGTACCTGTTACGTGGAGGTTGTGATTTCCGGGAGACCTGGTATCTGTAGGCTTGAGTATTTCAGTACGTGGAGGAATTGGAGGTAAACGTGATGTTGATAAACTGCCCTTACGAATACCACCTATACTGTCCCTTACAGGGCACCAACACCCCAAAAAAGGCGACCCTTTAAGAAAATAGTTATGGTTCAGTTTCAGTTCCACCTTTCTACTCCCTACAGTAATACCTCCCTATGTGCTCCCACACAGTAGTAATGTCCCATTTTTGCCCCTAAAGAATAGTAGTTCTGTTTCGTGCCCCCATATATTAGTTGTGTCCCTATATATTTAAGGCAACCTTTGTGTCCCTATATATTTTTTAGGTCTCCTTTGTGCCCCCATATATTAGTTAGGCCCAGGGACGCTGCTAGGGTTTTAAAAGATCAAGGGCACAAGCCCTGAGACATATATTTACCCCCCGAAAAAATAAATAAACTTTTACATACATATCGGAGATAGCATATCTATAAGACTAAGGCACCTATAGCTACACTGCTTTATATAATTGGATGCATTGTCTCAGCAGACAGTATTATACATGATAGGCTTAGATACATGGCCCCAGCAGATAGTATCACACATGATAGACTTAGATACATGGCCCCAGCAGACAGTATCACACATGATAGACTTATACACAGGGCCCCAGCAGTAGGTATCCTTGTACTAACATATGTCCACCCCCAAAAAAAGTGTGTGTATGTGTCTGTGTGTGTGTGTATATATATATATATATATATATATATATGAGACAGCATATCTATAGCACTCTGACCCTATAGCTATGGATAGGATTAGGTACAGCAGCTCAGCAGACAGTATCACACATGATAGGCTTAGATATAGGGCTCAGCTCGCTGACATTGTGGCTCCTGCGCTAGACCCAGAAAAGGTAAGTATAAGAATTGTTTTGCTTTTTTTATGCGTTACTAATTTTTTTAATGTTTTTTTACAGGTTCAGATTCGAGGACTACTTCAATGATGACCTTTTTTTATTCTCAATTAAAGGGTTAACAATGGCTGTGTGGGTGTTTTTATTTCAATAACATATTTATTCCATGTCCTTGTATTTTTTTAAACTTTATTACTACCGCCTTAGTAATGGCCGCTGGCTGATTGACAGCGTCGATTACTAAGGTGGGCTTAGCGTTAGCCGGTGCAGAGGCTAACACTAACTCCAATTATTACCCCGGTACCCACCAGGGTTGCCGGGAAGAGCCAAGTACGATCCAGTACACGACCAGCTGTAGCGATGGGTGGGAACTGGGGCACCCGCTGGCTGGTGTTATTAGACTGGGAAAAGCCAAAAACAGTGGGCCCTTCCCACCCTGGTAATGCTTGCCTGCTGCAGTGTTATATCTGGCTGGTTATGAAAAATTGGGGGGGACCCCACGTCGTATTTTCCAATTATTTAAAAAAATTAAAATAAATAAATAAAAAAAAAATGACGTGAGGTCACCCCCCCATTTTTCATAACCAGCCAGATACAACACAGCAGCAGTCTAGCATTACCAGGGTGGGAAGGGCCACTGTTTTTGGGCTTCCCTAGCCTACTAATACCAGCCTGCGGCCGCCCCAGTGCCCGACCATTGCTGCAGATGGTCGGATACTGGATTGTACCTGGCTCTTCCCGACGGTGGTGGGTACCGGGTTAATAATGGGGCTTAGTGCTAGCCTTTTTACTGGCTAACATTAAGCACCGCCATAGTAATGGATGCTGTCAATCAGCCAGCGGCCATTACTAAGGCAGTGGTAATAAAAGTTTAAAAGAAAATACAAAGACATAGAAAAATTATTTTATTGAAATAAAAACCCCCACACAACCCTCATTAAACATTTTATTGAAAATAAAAAAGCCATCATCGAAGTAGTCCTCGAACGAACCTGTAAAAAAACAAACAAAAAAAATTGTAACACATGTGGTAGGCTTAGATACAGGGCCCATGTGTGATACTGTCTGTTACACCATGTATCTAAGCCTACCACAAGATAGGATAGATACAGGGCCCCAGAAGGTAGTAATCGTATACTGTATGAGATTAATGTCTGCTGGGGCCCTGTATCTAAGCCTAACATGTGGTAGGCTTAGATACAGGGCCCATGAGACAGTATCATACATGGCCATACATACATACATGCCCCCATATAGAAGTTAGTCCGTTGCCTGTGATCCCATATAAAAGCTAACACCCCATATCCCCCAGTTTGGTGCCTTTGCTCCAATAAAAATAATTTTTTAAAACCTCACCTAACACGTTCCCACGACGAGCTGAACGTTTCTGTCACTGCCTTCTCACTGGTACTTGGCGCCGCTCGCAGTAATCATCTCAGCGTGACATGATTACGTAATCTGTGCCGCAATGCATTGTTATTGTGAATGCGAACGGCCCCAAGTACCAGTGAGAAGGCAGTGACGGGACCGTTCTGCTCGTCAAGGGGACGTGTTAGGTGAGGTTTTTAAAATTATTTTTATCTGCTAATCTCTGCAATCCGCTGCCGCGGACCATGGGCGGCTATAGTTAATTTAAGCAGGTGGGCGGCGTAAAGCCGGCCCTGATCTCATTATCTATCTATCTATCTATCTATCTATCTATCTATCTATCTATCTATCTATCTATCTATCTATCTATCTATCTATCTATCTATCTATCTATCTATCTATCTATCTACACACCAGCAGAGAAAGGCAGCAGCACTCGGTTCCAAGCACAAAATCCTGTAGTAAAGGGTGCCAGCAAGTAGTCTCGATCCAAAGACCATTCAGATATCCAAGAAATAAATCCTGCAGCACTCCAATAGTCAAGATGAAAAAAGTGTGGTTTATTGTGCCAATATGGAAGATGCAACGTTTCTGTCCCACATTAGGATCTTTTTCAAGCATAGTGATACATGCATAATCAGTGATTTATACAGTGTGTATCTAATATACATAATCAATCTCATTAAAATACTGAGATTAGCATATACATCTTGTTGTAGCGTGCTAAAAACAATACAAGGTATCAAGGCAATATAAATTGACACAAAAAGTGAACAAGTGAAATTTTTAAAAACAACACATAACATACAAAATAATAAACAAGAAAATGTCATAATTATACAAATTGCAGTAAACCACAGCTGTGTAGAAACTCGAGACTGCACGACCACTAGCCAATCAGGGAGCGAGAGCTCAATTGCTGTATGATGCTGTAGTAAATACGATCACTGTCATCCATACTCGGCGTCCACCGAAATCCAACGCGCATGCGCCGGATCAGCCGAAACCGGAAGTGCCACATCGCTCTAGTTGCTTGGATACCAACCGCTGGTAAACAAGCCTTCATGAACAGATCTTCACAGTAAACAAATAAGAAAACAGCAAAACATACGATGTCCATGATCAGCATAATGAAGGTAAATATACAGAGATTTACAGACACACAAAGGAAATATAAAAGCACAATATGAAACTTAAGTATCATCATAGGAGTTTTTATCTCATAACTAAAGGAAGCAAATATATTTTTTCTATTACATATTACCATATAGGTATAGAGGTATTGGATCCACATGATGGAGGAGGGTCCATGATCACATTACGTGATCCACGGTAGCCACCATCCAGGTTGGTGGAAAAACCACACAACACTTTTGTGTACCCGGCCAAACACACACAACCAATTACTCGTGTATCAGAACCCTAGGATCGTTCATTTTAAAGCATCCATAAAAAATTTATTTTTACTATAACCCTATTATATGTCAAAAATAAATAGTGACAATATGATATCCTATACACTGATCAATGGACATGGTGAATCAAATATGGGCTTCTTCTTATACTCCATCTATATCATATTCATATATTCGATGTCTTATTAGATGTCATATTTATATATTCGATGTCATATTCATATATTCGGACTGGAGTTATCTTGCAGTCCTATAATAATCTACAATAGAAAAAGTATTATACACCAATATATACAAAAGATAAAACAGTATAAAAAAAAATGTATCTCAGAATCTGTTTAATAGGGGAGAACATAACCAGAGGTCAGAATGTAACCGAAGCAGAAGACCATCAAAAAATAGCTTTGGCTACATTAAACTCAACATTTAGACCATTAGGTCTCAAAGAATTCAATAAAAAAAATCCACTTTAATTTGCATTTGTGCCACAACGAGTGTCTATCATCACCTCTATAGGGTGTTGGGATGTAATCAAGAATCATAAACCTTATGTCTTTTTCCATATGACCCTGTTCTGTAAGGTGTTTTGCTACGGGAAAATCACACTCCTTTTGTCTGATAGAATATCGGTGGTTATTCAATCTAGTTTTAAAATGGCACGTGGTTTCACCCACATACAACAACTGGCAGGGGCACCATAGCACATAGATAACCCAATCAGTGTCACAGGTCACATGATATCTGATCTTATATTGTTTGTGTGTCACAGGATGTTCAAATGTATTACCCCTATGCATAAGACTGCAATTAACACATCTGTGGCATGGAAAGTTACCTGGTTTCAGAGACCTGAGTAAAGTCTGTTTCCCTCTTGAAGGAATTTCACCCACCCTAGTCTTTACTAGTTTGTCTCGTAAGTTGCTGGGTCTTCGATAAGACATAAGTGGCGGATTATTCAATTCACAAATGTGTTTATAACTGTTCTTGATTATTGACCAATGTCTATTCAATATTTTTTAAATATTGCCACTCAGGGCATTGTAAGTGGAGATAAATGAAATCCGTTTGATTTTTGTACGTTTGGATGTATTCAATAATGATTCTCTAGAAATACTGTTGATTTTCGTCTTGAGCATGTAAAAATTGTCTACGGTATCCTCTTCGCATAAAATTAGAGATCATAAGGTACATTTAGCTCTCATCATTTGACTAAATGGTAGAGACCGTAACATATTTTTGGGGTGACAGCTCTCGAATTTTAAAAGGGTGTTGCGGTCAGTATCATTTGTGTACAGCCCAGTGGTCAAAGTATTGCCTTTCAACATAACATTAACATCCAGAAACTGAACTTTTTCCCCCAAAGAAGTCATAGTAAACTGAATATTTTTATCAATCTGGTTAAGAAACTGCTACAGTGTCTGTCCAAATGAGGAAGATGTCATCTATGTATCTCTACCACCCCAAGACATGAGTGAAGTGGTGGGACACATAGACGCACATCTCCTCAATCATATCCATAAAAATATTGGCATGGGTTCCGGCCATATTAGACCCCATAGTAGTGCCCTTCTGTTGGATATAAAATTTCTCATCAAACATAAAGTAATTAGAAGTCAAAATAAGGTCCAATAGAGTGATGATGAACTCTCTACACGGAGCTTCATAGTACGAATCATTGAGTTTGTGTCTTACTGCCTCAATACCCCTGTCATGTCCAATAGACGTATAAAGGGACACTACGTCAAAAGATACTAGAAGTGCCCCTAGTGGAGGTTTAACCTGTTTTAATTTATGCAAAAAATCTGAGTTGGCTCTAATGTATGATCTAGTTCCTGTAACAAAGTGTCTTAATGCCCTATCCACAAATATAGAAATATTACTTAAAGGGAATGTGTTGCCAGAAAAACATGTTTTTTTAAAAAAAATTAAACATTTAGTGTGTGGGTGATTAAACATTGTTCAAATTTTTTTTATTTTTTTCACGAGTCAGGAAATAGTCAGGAAATATTATAAATTAATTCTAATTTATAATACTACCCATTGTTGGTCACTAGATGGAGCTATTCCCAAAATTGCAGCATTGCAACAATGGGTTAAAAGCCCTCGCTCTAGTGAGCTCTCAGCATCCCCCCCTCCTTTATCCTGGCTAGTGCCGGGATAAACGAGGGGTTTGAACGGTGTAACCTCCTACGCTGTGTGTCGCCATTTTTTGAGCTAACACACAGTGTAGTAGGTTTACATACAGTAGTAAACACACACAAACACGAACATACATTGAAATCTCTTACCTGCTCCTGCCGCCGCGGCTCCCTCCGTTTGCTGCCGCTGGTCCAAGTGCACAAATCCGGAAGCCGCGACCGGAAGTAGTAATATTACTGTCCGGCCGCGACTTCCGGTCCACAATTGATTACAAAGGCTACAGTTGATTCTGCAGCAGCATCAGCGTTTGCAGGTAAGTAGCTACATCGACTTACCTGCTAACGCCGATGCTGCTGCAGAATCAACTGAAGCCTCTGGTGCCGATGTGGCCGACACGATGCAGGACCTGTGAGTGACGTCACAGATCTGCACTGCCAGAAGCTGGGCGTTCTGAAGAGAAGTGGATGATACTTCTCTTCAGAGCGCCCAGCTAGTAAAAGTATTAAAAACGCCCCGATGTACGCACATAATACACGCCCACTTGGACTTTTACTTTTAAACACACCCACTTGGACTTTTGCAAGCCTCATTTGCATAACTACAAAAATGGTCATAACTTGGCCAAAAATGCTAGTTTTTTAAAAATAAAAACGTTACTGTAATCTACATTGCAGCGCCTATCTGCTGCAATAGCAGATAGGGGTTGCAAAATCTGGTGACAGAGCCTCTTTAATGCGTGTAGCAACAGTGAACAGCTTCTGGAACACACCCCTTTATGTTAATTTTCTTTTCACAGAGCAAACATCACTTTTACCTTTCAAGGAAAGGGCTCCAAAAAATTCACACCTTATCCTGACCTGAAAACCGGAAAGAAGTGAAAACTTCCATCACAGACACATCAGACAACGATAGGTGAGTACGATTTTAAAAATATATATACATATATATGTAGATTAATTAGAATGGAACGTTTTGATGAATTATCGGGGGATGGAGCAAAGAACTGTATTCAGTTAAATACACTATAAATAAATAGTTTTATCCTTACATAGCCATTTTTGTTTGTACACCATAATGGATATGATATAGGAAGCCGTTCATTGTTCCTTTACAGAACGCATAGTTACACTGTTGTACACATAAGTGAGGATAAAATGCAACACATACATCAAATGTGTGGAAAATTAAAAACAAAAACTATAAGCACAAATATAAAGATTGTTATAGAAAGACTGCCATGTCATTTTTATCATTTAACCCAGCAGGTCCCATTGCATTGGTACGGATAATCCATCCTGATTCTTTTCTCAATAATATCCTGTGTCTTTCTGGAATTGGGACATGTTCAATACCTGCAAACCTTAATAAATTGCAGTCTCCACCATGGGCTCTATACGCTAGATTCAGAGAACACTGTAAATCTATAACAACAAATGAGGGAGCTCCCAGATTAATTCACCATATGAATAAAGCCCATGGTGGAGACTGCAATTTATTAAGGTTTGCAGGTATTGAACATGTCCCAATTCCAGAAAATGAGGGGGGATAGACACAGGATATTATTGAGAAAAGAATCAGGATAGATTATCCGTACCAATGCAATGGGACCTGCCGGGTTAAATGATAAAAATGACATGGCAGTCTTTCTATAACAATCTTTATATTTGTGCTTATAGTTTTTGTTTTTAATTTTCCACACATTTGATGTATGTGTTGCATTTTATCCTCACTTATGTGTACAACAGTGTAACTATGCGTTCTGTAAAGGAACAATGAACGGCTTCCTATATCATATCCATTATGGTGTACAAACAAAAATGGCTATGTAAGGATAAAACTATTTATTTATAGTGTATTTAACGGAATACAGTTCTTTGCTCCATCCCGGGACAATTCATCAAAAGGTTCCATTCTAATTAATCTACATATATATGTATATATTTTTTTTAAATCGTACTCACCTATCGTTGTCTGATGTGTCCGTGATGGAAGTTTTCACTTCTTTCTGGTTTTCAGGTCAGGATAAGGTGTGAATTTTTTGGAGCCCTTTCCTTGAAAGGTAAAAGTGATGTTTGCTCTGTGAAAAAAAAATTAACATAAAGGGGTGTGTTCCAGAAGCTGTTCACTGTTGCTACATGCGTTACTATGGAAGCTACAGCTGATGGCAGTTTAAAAGAACGCCGCCAGCAGTGACGTACTAGGTCAGAAGAAGCCCGATCTCCAGCGCGAAACGGGCTGTAACCTACAACTAGCTGTCCTCCCTGTAATGCTTTTACCCTCGCCAAGGTGACACAATAAAGTTAAGAAGATTTGCAAACGGGTGAGTGCCGCATTTTAATTTCTCTCATTCACATTTTACGTCTCAATTTAATCAGATGTCGTTGCAGAAAATCCATGTTTAGCAAAATCGTATCCAGGGCATAAGTATTAGACAATTGCTCATATTTAGATCGAACTTCATCATGTTGTACATGCATAGTAGATTTCATTTGGAGGCGCATCCCCCGCGGGACCGTTGGCACAATAAACCACACTTTTTTCATCTTGACTACTGGAGTGCTGCAGGATTTATTTCTTGGATATCTATCTATCGATCTATCATCTATCTATCTATCTATCATCTATCTATCTATCTATCTATCTATCTATCTATCTATCTATCTATCTATCTATCTATCTATCTATCTATCTATCTATCTATCTATCTGTCTGTCTGTCTGTCTGTCTATCTATCATTTATCTATCAGTTTTACTTGTATATTCTGTGTATTTGTAAAAGATTAACTTCCACAAACTATTAAAATCACAATACATAGTCAAAGGTGACCATGCTTGACCACTTTGGCAACTCTATTGCCAAGGATTCCAGTCATACCACTGGATAACCAATATAATGCACCATATGATCACAAGGAAATACTTATTGAATCACTGTATAAGCAAGATTGTCCATTGGGTCACCTTAGATGGCTACTTAACTAAAGGCTCTCCATTTCTGATGTGCACTAACAACGGTTGCACCAGAGATAAATACTACGAATGGCACACTTCCGATACTCTTCGATGGACGAGAGCCTGCTTTCTTCTATCTATCTATCTATCTATCTATCTATCTATCTATCTATCTATCTATCTATCTATCTATCTATCTATCTATCTATCTATCTATCTATCTATCTATCTATCTATCTATCTATCTATCTATCTAGAAAAAATAGGAGGGTTCCTCCAGCTCACCTTTCTTGCAGATATGCAGAGTCACTCACGCACGGATCCCCGTGTCAGCACACGTGTAAGCATAGGAAAAATACAAAGGATTGGATCCAGCGATGAGACTGTTTGATTCTGTTAAAATATAGGAATCTTCTTCCAAGTTTTATTAGGCGAAGGATAAAACAGGTGCGGTGAAATATAGGGAAATTCCCAAATACACAATAGAGGGATAGTACAGCAATTGGAGCGGTGCCTACGCGTTTCTGACGCTGACTGCGTCCTTAGTCATGGCTGCTGTTATGTCTCGCTCATAGTCTGTCAGTTTTATATCCGGTCTATTTTTAGAATCTTGTTAATTGCGGTTCAGCTAGGGAATTTCTGGGAGTTCCCTGGAACGCAAGTTACTTCCTGTGTTACGGGCAATACTACAGGATCGTATGAACACAAGGGGAGGGGAAAACTATTAGAGCAATTGCGTCTCATTTCGGGGTGAGTTATTTTTTTTTTTTTTTTTTTAAATATCCTTTTTATTGTCAGTTTTCACATTTTCTTACAAACATTTCACGTAAGAGTTACATCATGAGTGTGCAGCACTCAACTGTCATGGGATTAACTTTTAAATTAAATTCAACATAACATATAAACACACCAACATAGAAAATATGGCATAATTGTCGATCTTCAGATGGACCAAACAAACATGACTCCCCCAACTCCAACACCACCTAGATCATCAATGAGTTTCCACTCATCCTTTCTCCCCCAGCTGGTTCACAGTTGCATCCTCCCTAAAACGCCTGCCAAGAGCTGTGTGCAGTACCACTTTGTGTACTGGAAAGGCCTAACAATTTCCGCTATTTCGGCTGTTGTACATTGCGTTTCTATAAATACTTGCCACTTATCAAATAGCTTCTTGGTTCCCGTTTCCTTCCGCCTTTCCACCTCCACCCTCTCAAGAACCAATAACTGTTTCAGCCGTGACACAATCAATTCTAACCCCGGCGTGTCTGCCTCTAACCAGTGACTCAGGAGGCATCTCAAAGCTACCAGTAAAATCGTGTGCACCAACACGGGAGGTGATCTCACTCCTCGAGCACCCTCTTCCTCTGGCGGCCGCGCCTGATGGAATAGTAGCGCTTGAGGCGTCATTGGGAGATTCGTTTTCCAATGGTCCTTAATATATTTCTGTACCATCCCCCAAAATCTTTTCGTATGTACACACCCCCACACTCCATGCCACAAATTCGTCAGTGGTGTATTGCACTTGGGACAACTTGTAATGCGATCAGGGAAAGATTGTGAGGGCAAGATATTAAAGCCATATATAGCTGCATGCATCAACTTAAAATAGGTTTCCCTCCAGCTCTCATTTATCACACTCTTCCGTACCGTCTCCCAACCCCCCAGTATGGTCTCTCCTATATCTGGATCCTGAGTCCACCGTTCCCAGCTTTTAAAACTAATCCTTAATTGCGGACAAACAAAACCCTCTCTCAATGCTCTATACATTCCTGTAATGGTCGCCCGCCCAGTTGTTGGACCTATGACCTCATCCAGAGTGTGCGTAGTAGCTTCCTTACTCAAATCCCTGAGCCTGGAGGTACAAAATGTTCGCACCTGAAGTACTTGCAAAAAATTGACTCTATCTACTATGGGTCTGAGTTTAGCGGTGATTTTCTCCCCAGTTAACCACCTCTTTTCCTCTGTATGCATAAGATCCCCTGCGCTACCAATGCCTACCCTCCCCCATGAGGCAATTCCGTCCCCCTTGTCCATTCCCGGTAAAATCTCCGGATGACCGCTCAACGGCATATACTTCGATACCAGATGGGGTAACCCAAACTGCTTACGTACCACTTTCCAAGCTAGAACTGTATCTCTCAATACAATGGAGGTTTTGAGACGGCACGGAAGAGAAGCGATTCTACAATGTAACAAAGCTTTCAGGTTCCAAGGTGAAGCATACTCCCCTTCCAGATCTAAATTGGAATAATTACTTGTTTCATGAAGCCAATCTACTACATGACGCAAAAGACAGACCACGTTATAACCCCTGACATTCGGAAAGTTCACACCCCCTTCTTGTTTACCCATCATGAACTTAGTGAGCGCTATACGCTGCCTTTTTCCTGCCCATATAAATTTAGTGAATGAAGCCGTCAATTTCTAGACATCCACATGCTTCAATAAGAGAGGTAGCGTTTGAAAGGGGTATAGCAATCTAGGAAAACTAACCATCTTGATCAGATGACATCTTCCCAAGAGGGACAACGGCAATTGGCCCCATCTAGTGAGTTCCGCTTGTATTTTTTTAATTAACGGGGGATAATTTAAGCCATACAGAGTATCTGGTACCCTCCCTATTTTGATACCCAAATAGGTAATGCAGTGTTCCATCGGTGATATCCCGCAACCCAAGGATTGCCAAAAGGTCTTTGGCAGTGGCCTGCCCAACTCCAGCAGTTCGCTCTTAGCTATATTGACTTTGTATCCCGAGCATTGCCCAAATTCCTGCAAAAATAGAAAAACCTTCCCTAAATGCTCCTGAGGGTTTGACATAAAAAGTATGACATCATCAGCGAATAGGGCTAATTTCACTGCACAAGATCCCACTTGAATGCCTCTGAACATATCCGATTCCTCCAAGAATCTGGCCATAGGTTCCAGTGCTAGATTGAATAGCAGGGGCGACAAGGGGCAACCCTGTCGTGTTCCTTTATGTAATTGGAAGGGATCTGATAGGAACCCCGAGGAGTGAACACGTGCTTGCGGGCTATTGTAGACTCCCTTCAGGAAGACCCGGAAATCTCCCTGAATGTTCATTTTGTCTAGCACCATCCCCAGCCATTCCCATTGTATGTTATCAAAGGCTTTCTCTGCGTCTAGCGCTAAAAGTGCCGGCCTGGTACCTGGCTGGGGATCGTGCCTGACTGTTTCTAGCACCGTCAATACCTTGCATAAATTTGTCACTGCAGCCCTGCCCTTTACAAAGCCTACCTGAGATTTTCCCACCAGTATGGGTAGATACATAGCCAGTCGATTGGCCAAAATTTTTGTGAGCAATTTCTGATCTTGATCTATCAGCGAGATGGGGCGGTACAACCCCGGGTCAAGAGGATTCTTCCCCTTCTTGGGTAACACCTTTATATGCGCTACCTTGGCCTCTGCTGGTAAAGCTCCCGTTCCTAGTAAAGTATTATAATATGCCACCAAGGTAGGGCTGATTTCTTCTCTCAGAGATTTGAAAAACTCCCCTGTGAATCCATCCGGACCCGGGGCCTTCCCGTTAGATAATGTTTTAATGGCGCTCCAAACTTCCTCTAGTGTAATCTCCGCGCTCAAATGACCATTCTGCTCCTGGATAAGCCCTGGCAACTTCACCTTCTCCAAAAATCCAGAGGCAGCTGAGGGCTGGGAGCGTCCCTGCTCTGCCGGGTGAGATCGATATTAGTATCGATCTCACCCGTTTAACCCTTCAGATGCGGTGCACAATAGCGAGCACCGCATCTGAATGGTTTTGGAGAGAGGGAGGGAGCTCCCTCTCATCTCACTGACACCCGGCGATAAAATCGCCGAGTGTCTGTGTCTTCTATGGCAGCCGGGGGTCTAATAAAGACCCCCAGGTCTGCCTGGAGCGAATGCCTGCTAGATCATGCCGCAGGCATGACCTAGCAGATGCCTGTCCGTTTTAAACGGACAGGCAGTAATACACTGCAATACAAAAGTATTGCAGTGTATTATAATAGCGATCGGAGGATAGTGAAGTCCCCAAGTGGGACTAGTAAAAAAGTAAAAAAGTTTAATAAAGTTAATAAAAAAAAAAAAGTGAAACAAAAAAAATTAAAAACCCACTTTTTCCCCTTACAAAATGCTTTACTATTAAAAAAAACTACAATAAAGCAAAAAAGTTACACATATTTGGTATCGCCGCATCCGTAACGACCCTGACTATAAAGCTGTTACATTATTTAACCCGCACTGTGAACACCGTAAAAAATAAAATAAAAAACAATGGAAAAATTGCTGTTTTCTGTTAATCCTGACTTTAAAAACATGTGATAAAAAGTGATCAAAAAGTCGCATCTACTCTCAAATGGTACCAATAAAAACTGCAAGTCGTCCCGCAAAAAACAAGACCTTATACAGCTATGCCGACGCAAAAATAAAAAAGTTACAACTCTTTGAATGTGACAATGTAAAAATGTAAAAAATGGCTTGGACATTAGGGCCCAGAATGCAAGCAGGGGGAAGGGGTTAACGTTCCAAGAAACTATTTTCATGTTATTGGACCGTGTTTAAGATGAGCTAAAGTGCCTAAAAGTCGTGTGGCGTCCAGGGAGTCAGATCCGTCTTTTCCCAAGAGCCATGTACAAACATTAACATTAACATCATAACCAAACCCTGGCTTGTAAGCCAGAACCAACAAGGCCAACCATCCCTTACCTAACAAAATCATAAAATCACCTGCGGCAAGGGTTAGCAGTCCCTTAATACCCACTGGTGTATGTGACTTCACTTTTTTCTGTTATGCCAGAACGCGCCCCTCCCTCCCCCTCCCCCCCAGCCTGCCTATATGGCTCCTTCCATGAGGAAGTAACCCCTGCCCTTGCCCCCTCAGTACCTCTTTGTCGCCTGCGCACCCTTATGTACATTCCCTTATCATTGCTTTAACAGCCTAGAGTCCGTTAGGATTGGATCCTCACATTTCCCTATGAACCTTGCTTCGCTTCAAGGTTTCCCTACCTCCGTGTCCCCTATCTCCTACCACAATTTCCCTCAGTCTGCCATTGTAACAGATAACACTAATCCCTTGCGTGGGGGAGGCATTGTATCACTCCCGGTCAATCCCGCCCACCAGGGACAATCTCAGATCCTGATCTAACTCCCTCACAAATATCTTGCAGTGAAAAAGCAGGGAAATATCAGAATGCATATACTTCCACCTTGATAACATTGTAACATTGTAACAATAGGTCAACTATTGACCGGTACATAGTGCTGTATAAGACCGCAAAATATCCCCCTCAATAACTTTCAGATTATCTGTAAACTTATCTGTAGCTGGTCGGAATCTGCAATTGGTCTACAGCGTCCACAAAATCATCATCACAACAGCTTAAATAAAATGCGCCAAAAAGGACTTCGTCCGTCAATCAGGAGACGTGGATCGGGTGCGGTCCCGTGTTCGCCTCTGCGGCTTCGGAGAGTCCCCTCTATTTCCGGCTCGACCCCCCCGGGATCTTCCAGGTGTGGGCATTAAGGCTTCTGCCCAGGTACGCTCCATATTTAGCCGGTTCCTTTTGTCTTCTCTTGACTTGCGCTGCGGACTATGTACTGGACTGTGACGCTCCTCTTGCTGTGATCTGTTCCCACAAAGCTCCGCAAGTGCGTCCTCCGCTTCCTGTGGAGTGGTGAAAACCTTATTCCGCCCGTTCTCTTGAAACACCCGCAGGATGGCTGGGTACTGCAGGCTAAAGCGTATTCTCGCTTGGAACAGCGCGGTGCAGATCTTGCTGAAAGCCCGCCTTCGTTTTGCAACCTCCGCCGAGAAATCCTCAAATAGTAGCACTTTTATGCCCATTATTTCCAAAGGACGCGATCTGCTGTGGAAAGCTTTCATGAGTGCCACCTTGTCATTGTAATCCAACAGTTTGAAGATCACTTGTCTGGGACGATGTGAATTGTGGTCAGCTGTTGCTGGGAGGTTTCTGGGGTCCGGCCCCACTCTATGCGCCCTCTCCACCCGGCATGGACGGGGGAGACCTAAGGCTTCCGGCAATGTCCTCTCACACACTCGTTGCAAATCAGCAGATATCACCGCTTCTTTCAGCCCCACCAGTCGCAGGTTGCTCCTCCTGAAGCGATTTTCCAAATCCTCCACCTTGTCCCCCAACTGCGCAGTAACAGACAGCACCCCTCTGAGTTTGGATTGCAGGCGTTCATTTTCATCCTCCAGCAGCGTCATACGCTGTTCTAACTCATCAGCTCTGATAGTGACTTGTGCCAGCTCCACATGCACGCGGTTTAGAGAATCTTGGCGCTATCTGTTTGGCTACTTCACGGGCCAGGGTTACATAGTCAATGGCTACTGGAAGAGCGGACAGTACATGCTCTGCCGGGCTTGAAAGCTGGGACTGATGGTGCTGCAGCTCATCTTCCTGTGTGTATAGCAGGGTCGCAGTGGCGGGAAGCGCCGCCATCTTACCTCCCTTTACCACGGCCGCGGCTGATTCCTCCATGGCTGGCTTCTGCGCGCTTCTGAGGAGGTACCTGTCCATACAGGCACCACCGATGATGTTGCCGTGTGCAGGGCTGGTGACTTCCCCGCTGATTATCATCGCCGTAGCGACTATTGCGAGCTTACAGGCTGGACGGGAGCGGGAGCTCTGTCACTCGCGTCCTGCATACCCAGCGCCGGAACCGGAAGTCCGGGGTGAGTTATTTATTCAACACTACCTCTTCAATTGTTAATAATATTTACGAGAACATTGTTGGCTAGTTGTTTTGATTATTTTGTCATGTTTTTCAAGGTGTTTTATGGAAAACTTCATTATAACCTCTTGTGAACGTTATATTGCCTTTACTGGAGCTGTACCAGAAATCTAAACTGTTAAAAAATGAATGTGTATGTGAATACAAGTGAGAATAAAAGATAGGTGATGGCTAAAGGAGAAATTGGCTGGACATAGTCGTTCTTTACAAATTCGGTATGAACAATTGCTTGAGAACGTTTATATCAGGTACAAACTTAGTACCCTGAATTGTTTCAAGACTCTTGTTTAGTAATATTTACGTATTGGACTATATTAGTTTTGTTACTTCGATTGAAGAAACTATTGTATTGGTAGTGGTTCTTGCCGTGTATGGATAGAATTATACTAGCAATCTCATTTAATGAAGGGGTTCATGGTGAATCAATGCCTTTGTTAGATATTATTTGTTATAAAACTGTACTCTGTGTACCTTCTGTTTACTTAATTCTTTATTTGTTTATTTAGTAATTGCTTCCAATATGTCTGGTTGGCCGGCTCGGACAGAAGTGGAGACAAAGTAAGTATCAACTTCGTAGTTTTGCCAATGTATATTGTAGATGCCAGATAATTCTTGTTGCTTTCTATATGTACATTAAGAAAGATTATGTGCATGATCTCTGGTCTCAGAAAGAATTGTAAAAGTTTAATTAGTAGTGGAACATTAATTCTTTGCGCAGGTTCAGACCATTTGGCACTCGTGTTTTTAACCTGTATATCCAGTAGGCTTCCCTGGTGTGCGTCTTGTGTTTGATGTCTCCTCCTCTTTTCGGATTATGTATTTTTTCAATAGCATAGCATGTAAAGTAATTAATGGATCTGTTATGTACATGGATAAAATGTTTAGCCGCATTTGATGTATTCAGTATGTTCGGATTCCGGATGTAACCGAGGTGTTCTAATATTCTAGTTTTTAACTTGCGGTTAGTGCACCCTACGTATTTGGTATTGCAATGTGTGCATTCTATGATGTCAATTACTGATTCCGAGTTACAATTGATGTAATTTTTTATAGAAAAAGTAATAGAATTTGTTGAGTCGGAAAAAGTTTTTTTTGGGGTAGCGTACAGACACGTTTTACAGGGTTTGTTACCGCATTTGAAAAACCCTTTTTGTTCAAGCCATGTTGTTTTAGGAATGTTAGAACTAAAAAAGGAAGGGGATAGGGAGCCACGTAGAGACGGTGCTTTACGGGCCACAAATCTACATCCCTCTTTCAGAATATCTGCTATAATGTCGTCCTCCATTAACATTGGAAGACGTTTTTTAATGATTTGTTTGATATCATTGAATTGGTTGCTTTGACCCAGGACGACTGTTAATTTGTTAGGCTCTGGTTTGGGATCATGCTTTTTTGATAGGAGAGTATCTCTGGTTTTCTTAGAGGTGATGTTGCTTGCTCTTTTTAGTGACCATTGCGGGTAACCTCTATTGCATAGTCTATTATGTATTTGTTGTTACTCTACTTTGAATTGTGTGTCTGAACTACAATTTCGTTTGGCTCTATGGAGTTCTCCCACAGGTATCGAGGTGATAGTTTGTTTAGTGTGGTTGCTACGAGCATGTAAAATTGTGTTGCCAGCTGTAGGCTTTCTATACGTTCTAGTTTGTATTATAGCATTATCAATGCCTGTCAGCTCCAGGTCTAAAAAGACTATGTTGGTTTTATCATGTGCCGACATGAACCTAAGATTTGACGTGTTGGAATTCAAAAAGTCAACAAAGTCTGGTATGGCAGATGTGTCTCCCTTCCAGATGAACAGGAGATCGTCTATATATCTTCCATACCAGTGTATGCTGTCCTCAAATGGGTTGGACGGGGAGAAAATTGCGGTTTCTTCCCACCACGCCATGACTAAGTTGGCCAACGTGGGGGAAAATTTGGCCCCCATAGATACTCCTCTTAGCCGCAGGTAAAAAATGCCATCAAATTGAAAGTAATTATGGGTCATCAGAAATATCAAGACATCCAAAATGTATGATTGAAGATGGTCACTGTAGTTGCTGTGTACAGTTAGATGATGTTTTATTGATGTAAGGGCCGTATGATGGGGATCTATCTATCTATCTATTTATCTATCTATCTATCTATCTATCTATCTATCTATCTATCTATCTATCTATCTATCTATCTATCTATCTATCTATCTATCTATCTATCTATCTATCTATCATCTATCTCTAACTAGACACTGCTTGACATGTAGATCAAGTCATGCCACTTTCCAACATGTAATTTACAACAAAGTACTCAACAACTGTCTTATTTTCTTTGGGCTTTTTAAAACGCTCTCTCTCTCTCTCTCTCTTTCTTATATCTGTCTATCTATGCAGCTATCTGTCTAGGTAACTGATTCACACTTTGCTCACTAATAAAAAAAACAAATACAAATTACAAGTGACAGTCATGACACTTTCTCATTTTCTACAACGGAATGTATCATGATGATATGTGGTGCAATGCTTATAATTATGTACATACTGAATACCAAATGAAACTGAAAGCAGTAAAAAGTGTTAATGTTGTTCCCTGTGAACTGTATTTTCCATAATACAATGCCTATTATTACTATGCTTGACATATAAATTGTTAGTCAAAAGTTTTTTTGTTGCTTCAGGTACTTTTGTTTCTCACCATAATCAAATATATACCTATTAGGTAATTAATTGACCTCCATCTAAATGAGCCCCTGTATGTATTTGCAGGTTTTAATAGATCAAAATAGTACATTTCTGTGGGAAAGCTCACAACTCAGCAGTGAAGAATATAAATGTAGGCTACTCTAGAAGCTTTTTAATATACAAACTGCTCAATATGTGTCTGACTAGTCATATGTAAAGATTTTACTAGAATGTGCTATAAATTAAAGGTGTAGATCCACATAAGAACCACTGTAAAGTGTAACTTCAGACAAAATCTAAAACTTCAGCTTTTAGACCGTTTTAAGGAGCACTACTTACCCCCAATGTTTCACTCACCTCATTACACAGATTTCAGTCTGTTTATAGGCAGTAACTGAAGCATGGTCTGCCCATGACAAGATGACAACCAACCAACGCTGTCATAAAGCACATTGGACAGGGACAGATGTACTATAACTATAGGTTGAGTCGGCCTGTGCCTACGGGGGACCTGGGGTAAGGTTGCCTGCTGAACAGTGTATATTCATATGTAAATTATGTGTATTCATATGCAATGCAGGTTTTACCATTCAGGAGCCAGTAGGCACAGATTGTGTCTAGTGCCTTAGACCCTATCCATCAAGTAGGCCACACCTTAAATCATATATGGCTTTAAAATGTTTGTCAGCTCTTATAAAATAAAGCAGAACATTTTAATGCACTTCTCACAACATCTAGCACCCTCTACAGCCTTCCCCTTGTCCCTCCCTGGGCTCCTCTCACTTTCACAGCACTGTGAGGGCCTACTTATCATATAAATACAAATGATTTACATATGAATACAAGCAGAGTATTCAAATGTACATTTTCATTCCTTTTATCAGGTGACCTTCCCCTAAGGTAAGTCCTGCCCTGGGGTACTGTATAAGTTAAAGGGGTTGTCTCAGGACTACAAGACTTTATAATATGCCCGATTAGGGCATATGTATCTCTTGGGGGGATCACCATATAATGCTACATTTTCCATGCAGCGGCCACTGTATGAGGAAACTGAATAAACAGCTATTCCTGGTCCTGTACAGCTGTTAAAACATTACAGACATCCTACAGTTTGTAAATGGTCCAGCACACACTATATTTTCGTTTCAATAATTCTTATTAAGATTTTACAGATTAAGTTTACAAATTAATAAACAAACAAAGAAATGTGCATTAGCTTGAATCAACATATATCGAGACAGGTCAAGTATCTGTTGCCATCTTATGTCTTAGTCACTAGTATGTAGTATTCCGACCTTTATAGGCATTTTCAGAAGATGCCAAATGAGCACATAAACAGCAGAACAAAAAGAACCAATACAAGGTTAAAGTAAACAAAACAAGGTTAATCCCACACCTGCTTACACATTACTTGCATTAAGACAGTATACAGGTCTTTACATAGAGATAATGGACAGGTCATTATGTGGAAATACAGTAAGAACTTTGGGTCCACGCACTCCATCTGTTAGCGAATGTACCAGACGTGAAATTCCCATATGCAATAATCCTCTCATATAGATAAGACATGTTGATCAGCGCAACCAACTCAGGTAGAAGTGGGGTTCTGGGGGTTTTCCAATATCGGGTTAGGACCAATTTAGCCATGACCAATATTTTACATATTAAGATCCGAGATTGTGGAGGAATCTCGTCCATCTGAAGGAAAAGTAATGCTGCCTGTGGTGACATGGGGATCCGAATCCCAAGTCGTTCTCTTAGGAGGTCGAAAACCCCCTTCCAGTAGCTACCAATAATAGGGCACTCCCATAAGACATGAATTAACGTACCCTTAGACGCACAGTTTCTCCAACATTGGGCAGTAGTATGAGGGAACATTTGTTGGAGACGGTCTGGTGTGTAGTACCACCGTAGGGCAGTTTTGATCGCAGCTTCTGCCTGGGACGAACATGATAAGGAGACATGCATGAGTTTAAAAGCCTTGAGCCATTCTTTGTCTGTAAAGCTAATCCCTAGATCCCTTTCCCACATTTTAATAGGATATGTTTTTACAAAGGTGGCTTGAGTGTCAATTAGCTCATAAATATACTTAAGGCCCTTGAGTCTCTTGCTCATCCATCCCACTAATTTAAGGTTGCACACTGAGTCCAGATTACCGTGTCTAGTCATAAAATGTCGAATTTGAAAATATTTATATAGATCCCTTGCAGGCACTGAGTATTTGGATCTTAGACAAGAAAAATCTACTAGTTGGTTATTCTCAAGGAGCTGGGAAAGATCCGTCATACCACAGCTTTTCCATACAGCAATATTCATGTCTGGAATAACCAGTTCAAACAAATCTATAGGTATACACGATTTTGGCATAGAAAGGTAATTTTTGGAGTGTGTATCTAAATATGTCCAGCAATGTAGGGCAGCCAAAGTAAGCGGGGATATATCAAACTTACATGGTAAGTCCCAGTGATGGAGAAATAAAAGCGCCTTCAGTGAGGCTGGATAAATATAGGAGGCCTCAATGTTCACCCAAGGAGTTGTGTTATCAAAGTGCCACCAAGAAGAAACTTGGGCAACCAAGGTGGCTATGTAGTATCCATGTATATTCGGAATCCCCATCCCTCCCAGTTTCCTGTCTCTGGTAAGTATATGAAAGGCAATTCTGGGTTTCTGTTTTGCCCATACGAATTGTGATATTATTTTCTGGGATTGCTGGAAAAATGTCTTAGGGAGATGTATGGGAAGAGTGCGGAATAGGTACAAAAGCTTCGGTAATAAAAGCATTTTAAAGGAGGTAATTCTACCTATCCAGGAGATCTCACATTTTTGTAACCTGTCCATTTCTTTCTTAATGTCTGTAAGAAGCAGTATATAGCAGTATATAGTTAGCTACTATAGGTACCTAGGTATGAGATGTCTATTGACCTCCAGTCTAAGAGGTATTTGTTTTGCAGAAAGAGTAGTGTGGACGGAGTTAGACACAAGGGTAGAATTTGGGATTTTTGGGTATTAAGTTTATAAAGGGAAATATTACCAAATAACTGTATGCAGTCTAAGACCGCTGCCAGGGAAGACTCCGGTTGCGATAAGGACAGAAGGATGTCATCTGCATATAATGAGATAGTGTGAATCCGAGAGCCTATCGGTATGCCATGTATTTGTTCATGTACTCTAAGCATCTGGGCAAGGGTTTCCATCGCTAATATAAATATAAGAGGAGATAGAGGGCAACCCTGTCTCGTACCGTTAGTAATTTGAAAGTCAGCCGATAACACGCCATTAGTGAAAACTTTTGCAGACGGGTTGGAGTATAAGGCTTGGACTGCTGTGAGAATCTCTCCCTTAAACCCCATAGTATCTAGGACTGTAAACGCATAGGACCAGTGAATACGGTCAAATGCCTTTTCAGCATCTAAATCTAGTAATACAGATGGTATTTTATGTTTGTTAATATGATGTAGTAATCCCACTACCCTTCTAGTATTATCAGATGCTTGGCGACCTTGAACAAATCCTACCTGGTCCTCCTGAATCAGGGAAGGAAGTAAAGGAGCTAGTCTGTTTGCTAAAAGCTTCGCATACATCTTAATGTCTGTGTTCAACAGAGATATAGGCCTGAAATTCTGGGGGACATCCGGAGACTTCCCTGGTTTAGGGATTGTTACAACCAAGGCCATTTGATTTTCTCGGGAGAGCGACCCCGAAGACATAGCTTTCTGGAAAAACCTGGTAAGAGAGGGTGTCAAAATAGTGTGGAACGTTTTGTAGTATGCGTTGGTCAGACAGTCCGGACCACGGGATTCACCGGACGGCAGCCCACGAACAATATCATATATCTCAGTCTCCAAGATTAGGGCATTAAGGGCAGATAATTGGGATTTCGTCAATCTAGGAAGCGAGATTTGTTTCAAGAAGTCCGCAATTTCTATTGAAGTCGGGTGGGAAGTAAATGGGTCATCTTTCAGATTATATAGAGACGAGTAGAATACTTTAAACTGATCCGCTATGTCTTTGGGGTGCATGATTTTTCTCTTAGTGTGAGAGTCGATCAAGAATGGGATTCTAGATCGTCTAGTTTGGGCTTTAAGTCTAGCAGCCAGCAATTTACCTGCTTTATTATTTTACGAGTAATATCTGGCTTTCATTTTTCTAAGAGATTTTTCATATTCTGTCAGTAAACATTGACGTAGATCCTGTCTAAGGCGTAAAAGTTGCTCTGCATAGCTCTGAGACGGCGCTTCTTTGTTTAACACGTCTATCTTATGAATATCCTCAGTTAACGAGGCAATCTTTGCCAGTCTTTGCTTTTTAACAATGTGCCCTAGGCGAATCAAAGATCCCCTTATGAACGCTTTATGGGCATTCCAAAGAGTATCTATAGTAATGTCAGGGGTATCATTAGTTTGAAAATATTCCTTAAGATCTCGCTCAAGTTCTCCCTTGTATTTACTGTGGGATAAGAGAAAGGGGTTACATCGCCATAAGTAAGACTGATTAGTACTATGTTTTTGCTCAAGTATCATTGTCAAGGCCGCGTGATCTGACCACGTAATGTCTTGTATCTGTGATTCTTTGGTCAACAATAGTAACTCTCTATCTACGATGAACATATCGATGCGCGAGTAGCTATTGTGAGGTTGTGAATAAAAAGAGAAGTCCGCCTCAGAACCATGTTGTAAGCGCCATACATCATACAATTCTCTGTTCCAACACATATCAGAGAGTGAGGTCTGAGAGAGCCTAGTATTGGAGGTAGAATCAAGTGAGGCGTCCATTACTGTGTTAAAGTCGCCACATATGAGCAATTTTCCCTCTTTGTATTTATCAATAAGTCTAAAGATTTTATGAAAAAAAACTAGTTTGGTGTCTATTCGGAGCATATAAATTCACCAGTGTATATTTGACATTGTTAAGTAAACATGTTAATACGACATATCTTCCATCCGGATCTATATGTGTCTGAAGCAGTTGGAATGCTACAGTATTTTTCACAGCTATCAGCACGCCTCTGGATTTATTGGAATAATGTGACTGGTAAATATCAGGAAATAGGTGATGCCTTATGCGATCAGCATCTTTTTTCAGGAGATGAGTTTCTTGAATGCACAAAATATCACACTTCCTAGATTTAGCTTCATTCCACATGTGAGCCCATTTTTGAGGGCTATTAAGGCCATTTACATTCAGGGAGGTAAATGAGATAACCATTATTCAAAATGGAGGCGTGCTAATATCTGATCCAATTTCTGACAGTAAAAATTTAGGCGTGAGCTCCATGTTTCTCTCCAAGATTGAGACTCCTTAGCGCTAGTATAACCTGTCATACATAAAGCAAGTTTGTACGCCCTAATTAAATACTGAATTGTAGATAGCAGATGTGGGATTATAAAGAAAAGCAAATTAACAAAACAAAGGAAAAACAACATAAAAACAAATTCCAGGAGGGAACAAACTATGTTGTTGCCCCGTGGGTCAGGGGTAGAACAGTTCATCCGAAACCGAATCCCGATGACCGCCATCCGGCATCGAATGTGGCTGATGAAAACCGTGAGAGCAAGAGAGAATCCAAGAACATAGCACGGAGATCCATATTACGACAGATCAGACATCTTTCCCATCTCTCAGCGGGGAGGTTGTCTATGATGTTCAGACGTACTCCATTCTTCTCTGATACGGTGTGGAGATCCCTATGCTGTCGACTTGGGTGGGGGAACAGCAATGTTCCATTGACGCAGAAGATTAACTCCTTCCGATACGGATTTAATGATGTGGGACGAATTTTTATATGAGACCATGAGACGGACCGGAAATCCCCATCGATAGTGAATTTCGTTATCCCGTAATGCCAAAGTAATAGGGTGTAGTTGTCTGCGTAGTTGCAACGTCACCGCAGATAGATCTGAATATACTGAGATTTCCTTAAACTTTGCCGGAATGTCCACTCCCTTTCTTGAGGCATTTAAAAATCCTTCTTTGATGAGGAAAAAATGTACCCTGGCTAGCACATCTCGGGGTATGGAATCTGCCAAGTGCTTAGGTTTGGGTATACGGTGTATTCGGTCTATAATTAGATCCTGTGGAGTACAAGTAGGCAGCAAGGCTTGAATGAATTGAATTCCTGGACATATTGGTTAAGATCTATTGGCGCGATGCCCTCCGAAATTCCCCTAAATTTGAGGTTATTGCGACGGGATCTGTCTTCCAAATCTGCAATCTTTGCTTTAACCTGTGATAGGTCGTTTTCCAGGTCATAGTGTGCATCAATAAGAGTGTTATGAGATGAGGTGATTTCACTCATTTTTGTTTCTACGTGTTGCACTCTGTGTTCCACTTCTGCCATAGAAGCTGCAACGGGAGTAATGAGCTCAGCCATGCCTTCATGTAGTGACTGGTGAAGTGCCTGTAGCATGGTTTTTAGCATAGATTCCGTGACCGGGTTGGAAGATTAGGGTAGATTGGCTAAAACATATCCAGGTTCAGAGTCAGATAAGCTAGTATCTTTCGCCATGTCCTGTGTCATATCAGGGTCATGTGTCCTCCCCCTTCGTGCTACAGGGCTTCTAGAAGATGGGGAAGATGGCGCAGACAGAGCCGGCCCACGTGGCGATGCAGAGCTGTATGGGGAGTTGTGCTCTCTTAGAGAAGCCACGGCACTGTCAGCTGCTGTGAGCGCTACCCTCTCCCTGGAAGGTGAGCTAACCCCCGGCGATGGCACAGACCTGCTCCGTCTTGGCAGCGATTCCTCAGCGGTTCCCCACGTACAGCGATGCAGCAGCTCGGAGGTAGGTGAATCGGCCTGTGAGGCGGAGGCCATCTCATCTCTTCCCTCTTCCGATCGGCGAGGGTAGTAAAAGTCGGTAAGTTTCACCGGTTTAGCCACCGGTTTTCGTCTCCTCGGCATCTCCACACACTAGGGACGGTCTGTGTGTGGATTTCTCTCTCGTTCCTCGGTTCTAAGTTGCTAATTAGAGATGTTAGGTGCCGGAGCTAAGGTATCAAGCGGCCATTAAGTTCAGCTGCCAAGCCACGCCCCCCAGCACACACTATATTTTCATACACTGTCAGCCACAAGCAATTTGGAACTTCTTTTAAGCCAACGAGAGCATTTCAGTTAATAAAATGATATAACACTAAAGTGGCTTTTGAAGCCTCTCAGGGCAAAAACTAAAAATTCAGCCTTTGTCCAGACTTATGGAGCTCTACTTGCTTCCAAAGTTTCATTTACTTGAGTTGTGCAATTCTGGAAATTATTCTACAACTGTCATCTGCATCACACAATGAAAATATAAGTGGCATTGTCACGATCTGTGGGTATGTGTAGCAGAGTTGCAGCTGGCCAAACAACAGTGTACCAAGTCTATACAAAGTCCAAGCACAAGGGTACCTGCAATAGTCCAGACAGTAGCAGCGGCTTAGTTACAGATGGTACAAAACGTGACAGGAAGTACCAGGCGTGGGCAAATGACACCAGACGTGGTGTAAGACAGCAAGCATAGCAGACGGCACAACTCCAACACTAGAGAGGGCACATGAACAAATACAGGATACAGGATACAGGTAGCAGGACACAGGAACATTGGGAACAGGATACAACTGAGGAACCATTTGCAAGACTAACATAGGAATACAAACAATGCTCAGGCAAGGAGTGAAAGGGCAGGGCCATTTTATTAGTCCAGGGTGATCTGGGAATAATAAGTTAATTCTTAACATGTGCGCACGCTGGCCCTTTAAGGCCAGGAATGAGCTCGCGTGCGCACCCTAGTGGTCACTGCAGGGCAGGACGGCCGCATGTGCTGGCATCTGCGGGGAGGGAGACGTCACCAGGATGAGAGGGGTCTGCAGTTAGCGGCTGTTACAGGCATCAGCCACCTAGGTATTTGTCTATTTAAAATTCTCCAACTAACGCTACTGATGACAACAGATATTGAGTGGAATTTAGTAACTTTTCTACACCTTTTTTCTAGCAAAGAAAAGTTGCAATTTGCAGAAAAGATTGCAACTTGTTTGTCGTTTTTGCTGCACATGCCACTTTTCTAAAAAAGTGCTTTGAGCGTAGCAGAAGAGGATAGGCCCACACACGGCCCAATAAATTTGCTATCATTTATGCCAGAACTTCGAGTGCAATTAGGCTATACTTAAATGACACTTAGCTGTAATTTTTTAATTAGTGGTTAATTAGTAAAAATACTTTAGGTTTTTTAAGAGATGTTATTCTCGAGTATCTCAATGAAAATAAACTTATATCAGTGTGGGTTTATGAGGGATTAGTCCTGTCAGACTTATCTGATTAGCTTCTATAAGGTGGTAAGTTCTAGACTGGACATAGGTAAGGCTGTAGATCTGGTAAATCTAGACTTTTCAAAGGTGTTTGATATTGTGACGCATAAAAGGTTGGTAAATCAAATGAAAATGCTGCGACTGGGGGAAAATATGTGTAATTGGCTTAACAAATGGCTCAGTTGTTGTAAAATGGCGCGTGGTAATAGCGGGGTTCACTGGCTAGTGTCACCCACTACTGCTACCTCCTTTATATTAGGGTCACTAGTGTTTTGCGTAGCTCCCCTAACTTGTTCTTATACTAACGTCAATCTAATTGCTTTGCTACCAAGTAAGGGAATACATTTGTATAGTAAATAAAAGGTAATATCTATTATTACAAACAGTAATCACTCTTAGGCTGGGTTCACACGACCTATTTTCAGACGTAAACGAGGCGTATTATGCCTCGTTTTACGTCTGAAAATACGGCTCCAATACGTCGGCAAACATCTGCCCATTCATTTGAATGGGTTTGCCGACGTATTGTGCAGACGACCTGTAATTTACGCGTCGTCGTTTGACAGCTGTCAAACGACGACGCGTAAATGGACTGCCTTGGCAAAGAAGTGCAGGACACTTCTTTGCCACGTAATTTGAGCTGTTCTTCATTGAACTCAATGAAGCACAGCTCAAGATTTACGAGCGTCTCAGACGGCTCGCAAAATGCGAGGAGGAGCATTTACGTGTGAAACCAGGCAGCTGTTTTCTCTTGAAAACAGTCTGTCTTTTCACACGTAAATGACAGCTAGCGTGTGCACATACCCTTACATACAAAATACACCAAACACAGTAAATAATCACAGTATAGTATCAGTGTATCCCAATGCACATAATAACTTAATATGTACTCAATACACTGACACTATACGTGGTACACTATAAACAAGGTATCACAATACTATTCTATACGTTCTATCCCCCCCAATTATCTAAGCATACATATATACGTGTCATTACAATACATACATGCCCACTCCCTACTAAGTATAACTGTCCCTGTACACTAAGGGTTAATACGGGATGTGGAATATAAAGGGTTACCGGGGAAAGGGATAACCAGGGATGTGTACCAGGGGATGTGCAGATAGGTAAAGGGTTAACTAGGGGATGTGCAGGTAGGTAAAGTGTTAACTAGGGGATGTGCAAGTAGGGGGGAAAGGGTTATTGTTTAGGGCTAGGATAGGGGTGAAAAGGTAGCTCAATGTATAGGGGGGAAGGAGTTAAGTGTAGCTGTTGCTACTCTTGAATACTTAGCACTCGTTGGTGTAGGGAGGTTTCCGTGCAGTAGTCCGTTGGTGAAACTGGGAAGCAGAAGGCAGGAGCGGTGAGCCGGGGAGCCGGTCATTGGTGGAGGGAGACAGGGCCCAGCTGCTGCTCCTCGGTGGAGTGGTGAGGGAAGTAGGCTGCTCTGCTGAACGTAATGACACAGGGTTATTTAAACCCTGTCGGCATGCTCGTAAATGGGGGCGAGTGGCATGCGTGAGAGTGCCATGCGCGTGAGAGTGTCCCCGCCTGCGTAAACGCCCGTGCGGGATGGAAATATTTAAAATGGAGACAGGAGATCAAAGCAGTATCTCCTGTCTCCACCGGTTTTATTTAGAGCAGGACAATAACGAATTGTCCTGCTTTGTTTGTCTAATGTCTATTCATGACCAGAGCTGTGTCTTTAAAAAAAAAAAATAAATAAATAAATAAATAAATATATATATATATATATATATATATATATATATATATATATATATATATATATATATATACAGTCCACGGTGGATGAACACAGCACTCCAATGATGCAACAAATCAGGCCATGTGCTCGTTACCTGGGGGTGAATCAATTCCCCAATATCCAATAGAGAAAAATGTAGAGCGCAGTAACGGCACCAGGACTTCAAGATAGATGAAAGCAAAAGTGGATTTATTTCACCTCAACACAGCAACGTTTCGGTTCAACAGGAACCTTTCTCAAGCCATCTGGCTTGAGAAAGGTTCCTGTTGAACCGAAACGTTGCTGTGTTGAGGTGAAATAAATCCACTTTTGCTTTCATCTATCTTGAAGTCCTGGTGCCGTTACTGCGCTCTACATTTCTCTCTCTCTCTCTCTCTCTCTCTCTCTCTATATATATATATATATATATATATATATATATATATATATATATATATATATATGTCTATTCATGACCAGAGCTATATAAATAGGGGACACTTCCCTTTACAGTTGTCTTGATGGTGCATCCTCACATTAGGTCATAGTTACCAGTGGATTACCAGAGGGGTCAGTATTGTGCCCTCTTTTTTAATATGTGTAATATCAACCTTGTAGAAGGCTTAGGCCGCGTTGGCATCCCGCTTTTTTGCCTACACTTGACGTATATGTCTGGAAAACGTTCCTGATGTATACTTTAAATGTAGGCTGTGATGGATGCCTAACAATGGAATTTATCACTATAGACTTAAACCATATCCATTAAATGGATACGTCATGAACTGGGTTCATGAGAATTTGTGACGTATCCAATAGTTAGCATTATACTATGTGGGTGATGGATGCTACTATAAGGCATCCATTTAATGGATCCATCACTTTCAGACTATAATGGTACCCGTTTAACCGATAAGTCAACAAAGGCTATTAAAAAGCCCATGACTTATCTGTTAAATAAATGTCTATGACTTACGCCATACTGTAATGTCCGTGGTCGCTGACCACGAACTCCTCCCATCCTGTCTACGCCCTTCTCCCCAGAGATGTCTGCACATGCGGCATTCCTGTTCCGCAACCACCACTAGGGTGTGCTCACGAGCTCAGTCCAGCCTTAAGGATCCAGAGCGCGCACATGTGTGAGATTGAGCTGATTGCTCCCAGATCACCCTGGACTATAAGAAGGGCTCTGTCCCTCCCTGCATTTCCTGAGCTTTGTAGTCTGTCTTTCCAAATGGTCTTCTAAGTGTTTTCCAGTTCCCAGTGTTTCCCATTCCTGCTACCTGTAACCTGTATCTCACGCTATCCTTGTCCAAGTGCCCTATTGAGTTGGATTCGGGCTGCACTGAGTACCACGCCTGTCCTGCTACACCACGCTTGGTGCCTGCCTGCTGCTTAGTCACAGCCGAGGCTGCCTTGCTACTGTCTGGGCTATTACAGGTACACCTATATGAACTATAGACTGTGACCTATGTCCTGTTGGCCAGCTGTCATACCGTTAAGGCGGTATGGCCCAGTGGGTTCACGTACCCAACGTGACACATACAGTGGCATACGAGGACCTTAGAATCCTATGTTAAAAAAAAGGTTTACTGCGCAGTATAAGTTCTACCAGGATGACAAATCATAGTCTACAATGCTATTCCGTCCTTTTAAAAAAGGACATATGCTTACCAGTCTGATGGAGACCAAAAGGACATTCTTTTGGAACCATCGGGCTAATGGAGTCCTATAGACACATATAGCGTATACGTCAGGAGCTCTACCCACGTACACGCTAAACGGACATGACAAACGTGATGTAAACTGGGCCTTACAGAGTAATATTTCAAGATTTGCAGATGATACTAACCTCTGTAAAGTAATCAAACCAGAGGAGGATAATGTAATGCCACAGAGGGATTTGGGGAAGCTGAAGGCTGTAGCGTCCATGGCCACGGGCTGTCGGGTCCATTCACCACCTGACGCCCGCAGCCATGGATCTGTGAGCGCTCACTTCTGCTCCGGTCCGCTGTGTCCCGTAGGGTGTGCGCGCACGATCGTCCCCACACTTAAAGGGCCAGCACATGTAGGAAATCATCATCATCAACACACATGATTTCCTGGACTATAAGAAGGCCCCAGCCCGTCTGATCCTTGCCTGAGCGTTAGTATACTGCAAGTCTGTCTTGCAAATGGTCCATTAGTGTTTCCCATTCCAGTTGTTACCCATGCCCTGTTACCCGTTCCTGTATCCTGTGCTGTGTTCTTGTTCCTGTGTCTACTAGTTGGAGTCATGTCTACTGCACCTGTGTCATCCGACACGTCCCGTGTCATCTGCCACGTCCAGAGGGATTTGCCACGTCTGGTGCAACCTGCGGCACCTGCTGTCATCCACCACGTCTGGCGTTACCTGCTGCACCCAACTCCATCCATGCTAGAGCTGTGGCCACTGTCTGGACTATCCAGGTACCCTTGTGCGGGACTTTGTATTTCTGGGGTTCCCTGTTGTTTGGCCAGCTGCCTCCCTGCTACGGTGGTGCGGCCTAGTGTGTCCACATACCCACAAACCGTGATAAAGGCGTGGGCAGAGAAATGGTAAAGGAAGTTTAATGTGGATAAATGTAAGGTTATGCATTTGGGCTAAGGAAACCAATACTTAAATTATGTATTAAACAGTAAAACACTGGGTAAAACAGCCACTGAATAAGACTTGGGGATGTTGGTTTATAGTAAACTTAACTTTAGCAACCAGTGCCAGGCAGGTGCTGCAATGGCAGATAAAATCATGGAATGCAAAAAAATGGAATATAGCTTTACCTCTCTAGAAAACACCAGTTAGACCTCACAATATTTTAGGCACCTGTGTATAAGAAGAACATAGCTGAACTAGAGCGGGTGCAGAGGGCGACCAAAGTAATTAAGAGAATGGGTGGATTGCAGTACCAGGGCAGGTTATCAAATAAACTATGTATCTATATCTAACCTGTGGAGCCCTATTTTATTACAATTACATGTGTGCATCTCACACACACACACACACACACACACACACACACACACACACACACACACACACTTTCAGAGCACTTAAATAATATGGGAAACAATTAAGAAAAGAGAAAACCAGCTGAGACAGCACAGATTTCCTATAGGAAGAGTAGAATGCAGACTGCAGGGAAGCATTGAGGGCAACAGGACACATTCTAATTTCACATTATGACACAATTAAATACAAACATTTACCAGCTTGCTGAAAGTAATCCGGTTAATTGTGTATCTTGGGGAGGGATGCTTTTTTTTTTTTTTTCAGTGATAACATCTCTTTATTAGATTGTCTGAGTAATTAGTGGCAAAGCCAATTTATTTACAACCAGTTGCTGAATGATAATTGGCATCTCCTGTTTTATGTAGCAATTTCAAAGTAAAATGCTGAACAGTTTAATGGGAACCCATTGAGTGATTCACAGGATAAGCTTCATTTAGCAAATAGGGCGGAGAAGAGGCAGTCATGTGACAAATTGGAACAATCTATTAATACAAGTATTCTAGAGCGCTGTGTCATTCTCACTTAGGAGTAGGTTGAGGATCTCTTTGCAAAAATTGAATCCTTGACTTCTTTTTAGTCCAGTCTTGTTTTATGGGACAATTTAAAGAAGTATATTTTATCTACCACCTATTGGGTGGCTAAAGATTGGGGCTTAATATGTACTAAATGTCAAAATGCCTGGCATAAACTATCCTATATCAAGCACAACATGATAATAATTAATCTTGGATTGTCTTTATAATATTTAGAAATCTCAAAATATCTTAAAGAATAAATAAAATAAAAAGGAAATAAATATAATTATGTCAGGTGTTAAAAATTACCTTAACTTCAGTCTCTATGAGAAAGATTTGAAATGTGGGTATATGTTTGATGAACACTACATATATATATATATATATATATATATATATATATATATATATATATATATATATATACATATATATATACATATATATTTATATATATATATATATATATATATAAAAGTATATATAGGAGGTACCCTCCAGCTCACCTTCGGCAGAATCACGCTGCTAGCCGCGCCCGGATCCTCGTGTCGGCACACGGAACATAGATCAAACAGGAATACAAGGACGATCCAGCGCCACAAAATTGAAGAATAGACTTTTAAAAAGGAAGCTGGGTTCCAATTTTATTTGAAAAATGTTTAAAAGATGAGTACGACTGTCGGCTGGGTCCTCATCTATAGGAAAAACATTTACTGCTCTCTTAGTAAGGTCACCACATCACACGGAAGCACCAGTGGCAGATTATCATTAGGGCGCACATGATCGCACAGGCCCCCTCATGCCCGGTGGCGTCGCTAGCACCGGAGGGGGCCCCCGGTGCTAGTGGCAGCCACATTCATTTGTATCTGAGTCCTCAGGACTTAGGTACAAATGAATACTATAGGCTGCAGCCAGTTACATTCGGCTTGCAGCCTATAAGGCGCTGGGAAGACTCCCTGCGCAGGCCAGCGTGATGAGGTACTGCATCACGCTGGTCTGTGCATGCGTCTAGTCCGGAGGATTCACACGGGTACAGCTGGAGCGGCCGCCACAAGGTAAGGTAAGTAAACTGTATATATTTTTTTAGCTGGGGACTATCGCTGTGTCAAGGAGGGAGTGGATTGCTCCGTTACACTATATACAAGGGGGAGTGCTGGGTGTCCCTATATACAAGGGGGAGGGTAGTGCTGTGTGGGCCTGTATACAAAGGGGGGAGTGCTCTGTGACACTATATACAAGGGGAGGAGTGCTGTGTGGCACTATATACAAAGAGGGGGAGCACTGTGTACACTATATACAAGGGGGAGCGCTATGTAGCCCTATAGGCAAGGGGGTGCGCTGTGTGGCCCTATATACAAAGAGGGAGCGCTGTGTGACACTATATACAAAGGGGGAGGGCTGTGTAGCACTATATACAAGGGGGGGCTGTGTGGCGCTATCCACAGCGGTATGTCTGTGTTACTCTTTATAGGGGGGATTTTTGGCGCTATTTACAAGAGGGGGAGGGCTGTGTGGCGCTCTCTACAGGGGGGCTTTATGGCACTATCTATAGGAGGCTGTGTGTAACGCTCTCTACGGGGGGATGTGTGATATCTACAGGGGGCTGTGTGTGGCGCTATCTATGGGGGTGTGTAATATCTACAGGGGCTGTGTGTGGCACTATGTACAGGGGGCTGTGTGTATGTGGGGTTTTACAGTTTATGGTATTATTATATTCAGGCGCGCAGTGTTTGGTGCTATTATATTTAGGGGCACAGTATGTGGCACCATGATAACTTTAATTTCGTTTATAGGTGTGGAAATGTTGGAAAAGTGAGGAGCCGATGACATCTGAGTGGCAAATTCTGCAGAAATGAGTCATGGCCGGGAAGAGTCGTCATGAGCTCTGGACCGGATGGAGAAGAAAAGAGGAAAAAAACTACTTGAATCACCTGTGAGTCACTAAATTTATAGAGAATCTGTCACCTCTCCTGACATGTTTATTATAGGAAATCCTTCTATTTCCCAAAGTCCTTCTGCAGTCCAGGACTGATAGACAATTCCCCTTGTCAGGAGGATGTGTCCCAGCACAGTGTGATCCTGTCAGTATGTAGGGACACAGCCCTGTGACAAGGGCAATCGTAACACCCATTTGTTAATGCTTGCCCAAAAAGGTAGTGTTAAAAATAGTTACGGCGCGGCAGGGCGGCGGTGCGGAAGGGGGGCCCAAGTTTGGGTAACAGCCCAGGGCCCATGGTCTTTAATCCGCCACTGGGAAGCATACAGATAGTGGTCAAATGGGCTGTTGCTATGATACAATTGTGTGTCTTCTTATAAACTAAATAGTGCACAATAAAAGCAACACGATTCATCTACTTTTGGGTTAATTTATATCATCCAGAAAAATACTTTGCCAGAATTTTTCTTTAAATGGTATCTCTCGGGCATATCAATAATAGCACTGTGTGAGGGATGAGCATGTCTGAAGGATTGACGTAACCACTATGTTCATTGCATAAGTAAGATAAGCCAGGTGTTCTATTATTACCCTCACTTCTAGAAAATAATTAATGTCTATAATTTTATGTGTTCAACACACTTTGTCCTTTTAATGTTTAGATTGTTCTACAGTGTAAATGCTTTACTTTGTGGACAGTAGTCTTTGTTGTACACCGTGCTCAAGTATGTTCTTGATTTTTTGTTATTTCTTTATTTTAATATACTTCATAGGCTCTGCTTAGAAGCATTTAGGCTGTTTTCCACACAGAGTATTTAGCGTGGTTTTTGCTGCAATTTTTGGGAGTTTTCTTGTGCTAAAACAGGGCTGCTACATTTTAGAATAAAAATGCATACATATATAACATTTTTGTTTGTGACATTTTAGTGGTGTTTTTATCAAAATGCAGCATGCTATAGGTATGGAATTTTTTTGTGCATGTTCTCTGTAGGCTTTTGAACATAGCTTCAAAAACAACTACAAAGACGCTTGTATAAAAAGATGAAATTTAAAAAACAGAGTTAAAAATGCTTCAAGCTGTAGGCTTGTTTTTTACACATGTTATAAAACCCCACAAAAAAAGCTCTGTGAAGGAGATGTTATATTACAGTTCAATGGACCCAACATATGACAAAAAGCATGTTTGGCCAGTATATGTCAGCATACCTTTTTTTTTTTTAACTATACTTGAAAGTGTAGTCAACTTTGCTTTCCAATACAATGGCATCCCGTTAAAACGTCACAGAATCATTTTTACAGTGAGAGTCAATGGCAAATTATTGCAACTACATACACCTGAATATGTCCAGGCCAGAAGTTTGGCTTATAAATCAAGAGATTTTCCACTCTGCTTTACGGTAAAATAAAACATGAATTGTAACTACGCATTTCATTCAGAATTATTGCTTTGGCAAACATAAAATCTCAGCAGTAGACTTGAAAATGTAGCTATATGATGATCAATGTAAGTGGCAAATATACTTCCTTTGGGAAAAAAAACTTGCCCGATACTCTACTCTCCTATTATGAAGTGCAACAAGTATATTGTCAGAACACAGTCTTCTTTTCCACTAACAAGCTCTAATCCCCTTAGTAAGATGAAACTGGCTCTGCTGCTGGTTCCTCTAGCCTTGACCTTCTGGCTTTAAGGGAGAAAAGAAAAGCTCATAGTGCAAAGTGTTTTCATGTGGCTGAGTAAATGAGGGAGATAGGGAACAAAAGGAAGCTGAGATTCTACATTCACTGCTTCAGAATATGTCAAGTACTCAACACTAGCATCTCTGGTTTATACACAGAACAGTAAAACCAGGTCACTGTTTCTAGTTGACATGGAATATTGCAGCTGTATAAGGAAGTCCCGATTTAAAACGTCAACACTGTTATTCTATGCTGTGCAGTACATGGACAAGGGAATACAAGTATGTGGAAAACTCTTTGTGATTTTTATATGGTTGAACAGGTTTTAATTATGGTTATTTTGTATTTATAAAAACTTTTGCCTGTCTCGAAAAATCTGTGGACTTTCTTGATCCTCCCCCAAAACTCCCCTTTACCAATTTACCAAAACCCCTCTCACCAAGCACATAACCAGCTTTTTTCTACTTATCTGCATTCCTCCCTCAAGCGTGCATCTTTCCAACTTAGCCCTGGACTGCGAGCTATCTTCTATAGCTGCTTCTGGCATCATGGGTGACACCTCTCTGGCTTATTTTTTTTCCAAACCGCTATTTGGATTATTGTTGGTGAATACAACAGTAGTCCAGGAGGAGACAAGATTCTGTAGTCAATGAGACAGGAAGAGGTGTAATTTTATTGACAGATGCAGAGAGGACGACATTATTTGGTTAAACAGAGACAATACACAGATAAATAACTGCAATCATGGACTGTACATGGCATGTTATATCTGATAGTTAAGGTATTGTTTTCTTACTAAGAAGCAATATGTCTGTATTTGTATTCAATATCCAACATTTGAAAAAACATAATTGTTTTAAACATCAAAAATACAATATTGCAGAAGAAGCCCAAAAAAAACCATTGGCCAATTCTACAGTACATCTTTCCAATATAAGAGCGTATTTACTACACAAAAAAATGATCACTCTTACATTTTAAATAGCTTAAGGCCGGTTTCACACACAGTGGTTAGCTGCCCTTAATATGTTTTTTTTTCCCCTGCATTTGTTTTGTATTTTTTTTGGGCTGGATTGGGTGGCCAGATGTTCCAGAGCTTTAGTAAAATATAAGAATGTCTACACAGCGTTTTGGGTTGTTATGTTTTACTGCCATTTTTGTGGTCAGTAGCATTTTAATTAAAACCCAACATTCTGAAAATGTGGTGTTTTTTCAGGCATGTTTTTCCTTCTTCTTAATATAGGCTTCTTAGTATAACTTCAAAAATGCATGGAAAAAATTCATGTATAAAAGATGTAATTGGAACAGTGATCAGTTATTGGTGACTCAGTACTTTAGTAACCAACACTTATGTTCCTCTGATTTAACATCCAACACAGTTATCTACGAGATGCGTCCCAATAGTAATGAGAATGATATCCAAAGAAATTGTTTTATTCAAAAAACATACAATTAGGCTCGATCAGCCTCAATGTATGTCCCCTGGGACTGAACACAAGGATTCCAGCGACACTGCCATTCTTCGTAGCTGGAAGCCTTTTGGGCCTTGATAAAGCTTGTAGCGTGAAATGGTCATAGGTTTTTCCAAATCTAACAGACCGAGATCATTTTTTCAATAAATCTTTTTTATTGCCACAGACGGTGAGTGCCTCATACGTCTAGTATCTTCATTTAAGTTATTTACGTGCTGTTTTCTAGCTATGAGCACCCCGTGGGCAGCAACTTGACAGATGTACTCCACGTGTGCTAACCAAACAAGGAACTTTGTGCAGTGATTGTGTTGTGTCTGAAATAGGGCAGTGCCAGCCTTCTCGTTCTCCATTCTTTTATTAAAACTAATAAGGGGCTTAGAATGTCTTAGTCGTGAGGAAAGATTGAAATAATTAAACCTATTTAGCCTTGAATAGAGACGACTAAGGGAGAGCTTTATTAACTTGTATAAATATAGGAATGGCCCATACAAAAAACATAGCGAAAACCTGTTCAATGTAAAATCCTCTCAAAAGACAAGGGGGCACCCCCAAAAAATTTACTGTGAGAACTGTAAATCTATGGAATAGCCTACCACAGGACCTGGTCACAGCAGGCACAGTAGATGGCTTTAAAAAGGCTTAGATAATTTCTTAGAACCAAAAAATATCACCGCCTATATGTCAATGTATAGAATTCTGGCTTGAATGTTGATTCAGTCGGATTGCCACTGGGAATTTTTTTCTTTTTAGGGCAGATTTATTAATGTCTTATGGGTAATTTTTACATTTTTTAAACCTTCCTCTGGATCAATAGGCGTACAACAAAGTTCTCTAATTTCTCCCATCTCTTCCCTTTCTCTCATCACTTACTTGAACTTGATGGACATGTTTTTTTTCAATCGTAATAACTATGTAACTAAGACTGGGATGGCAACAAGATTATGATGCTAGGTGAATGATGGGAACAAGCAGATGATGGGTAATTATAACAGTTGGATGATGGAAACCAAATGGAAGATGGTTTATCCTAACAAGATAACCATAACTATCTCTCCCTATATTTATCTCTGGATCTGTCTCTAAGCAGTGACACTAACACCACTTCACTAACCCTCACTACCCCAAATGCTGTCCCTAATTGAGTCCCTAATTTATGTACACTCTCCATAGCACAGCCCAAGGAAAACACTAGAAACCAGAGGCAATGAAAACAAAATTGACAGATACAAAACTCAGTGAAACAAACTTAAGCACAAAAAGGAACAATTAAGACAGGGCAAAACTGAACAACTAAACAGGACTAAACACTGAACTAAACAAGGACTGAGGAAATACAAGACAGATCTAGAAAAACACAAGACAACTGGTGCGCACGATCCGAGTAACACAAGCAAGCACACCTAGCAATCTCTATAACTGACACCTAAATGCTAAAGCCAGGTATTCTTATGCAGAGGCAGACCAATTAGGTCGCTCGCTCTAAATAAGCCACAGTGACTTACATCAGTGTGTTCATCTGACCTGCACTGATTAGTCAGCTGTGCAGCAGTAGCTCTAGCAACTGCCCCATCTGTTGCTTAACTATAAGGAGATTATGAGTGTGTAGGGACAGACCTGCTGCTCATAAGGATACTTTCATACGGCAGTATTTTGGTCAGTATTTTGCATCAGTATTTTTGAGCCAACACAAGGAATGGGTCCAGGCCCCCTAAGAGATGCCAATCGTTCCATTATACTTTTTTTTATTTATGCTCCACTCCCTGTTTTGGCTTACAATACAGATGCAAAATATTTATTAGAATACTTCCATGTGAAAGTGGCCTTACATCACCTCTCCATTTTGTCTGTTGTTGAATGCATCTGCCACGCCAGGTGAAATGGAGGTCAGGGGATCCCAGTTCTACTAATAGGTGGGAGTCCCAAGAAACACCTATTTCTAAACAAACATTTCTTAATAACCTAAAAATTGCACATTCCCATGTCTTTCTTGCATGAATTGTAGTTTAATTATTAAAGTAGATTCTATTTGCCATCCAACTAAAGGTCATTCAATTAAAATTAAAGGGTACTTCAATTGTAACTGTAAGAATGTTATTTACCTTTTAAAATGTCCCTGTGGAACAGTATACATAGGACAGACTTTGCGTTTCATTAAAACACACATAAATGAACATCGTTCAGAAAATAAAACTATTGGACAAAAAAATAAAGATCAAAGTACCCCTACAACAACAATAAAAAGAAGACACGGAGAAACTACTGTAGCAAAACATTTCTTTTAGGCAAAACATAAGGTCTTTGACCTAAAATGGTGCATTTTGGAGGAAATAACAGGCAACGATGACGAATCCATAAGGAGAAATCTTTTACAAAGAGAAGTATATTGGATACATACCATGAAAATAATTAATCCTAGGTATGAATAAAACGTATAACTTTGGGGTATATTTATAATTCTCTCTTTTTCTATTCATAATATATAACATATTTTAAGATAATCTTGAATTAGCCTTATTGCCTTATATCTCCTCCAAATAATTACATAGTCCAAATAATTGCACAGTCCATAAATAAATTAAACATAGTTATTTCTTTAGTATAATAATATTGTATAAACTAGAAATATAAAAATATGAATAAATTTAAATAATACTATGTACTTTATTATTGTGACATCGTTCTAATTTTACATCCGATTTACTGACTATTGAACTAATGGATTTGTTTTCATACATATATAGTATTAAAAAAAGAGAACTCCTTCATGGAAATAACAAAGGGAGAAAACAAGTAACTTTTAACCCTTCACTAACAAAATTTGTTGTAACATTATGAATAACCTCTAAACAATCCATTTCTCTAATATTCAAAGTGAAACTCAATGCTTGTTTTTAATTATTCACACGTTCTAATATTCACATTTTTGCAAAATGTTATAAATTATATTGATTACACTTACCTTAGTCGATAACTATTTAAACGAGAACGGAACATCCGACAGGTAAGCTTGAGAAAGTGGGCGGTCCGCCGAAACATCGCACAGGTGTTGTCAGACGCCAACCCTTCACGCGTGGTATCTCTGCTATCGGTGAAATCCCTGGATCTAACTGAGAACACTATTATGGAATTCTAACCAGGACATTTCCATGACTCTAACTTTCAGATGGGTGAAATATTTTATTCGCATTTGGCAATTTTATTGCATTTGTTTTCTGTAAATTGACATAGAAAAAATATAAAACACAATTTTCTACTTATTGTGATTACATTACTGTCTAAACTAGTGCTTTTTTCCATATACGCTATATCTAAAAGGTTGAAAGCACCTCTTGTTGCACTACCTCACCCACAGGTTAGATTACTACTAAGGTCAGAAACTTCATACCAGTCCCAAGGAAATGCCATAAATGCTTGAAGACGGTAATATACCCTTAAAAACAAACACCCCCACCCTTAGAATATTTTTTTTTTTTAAATTTGCAACTTTCTGATGATATTGTTTTAAATGATAAAAGGAACGCCATATTGGAACTCATCACTTTGATTCATCAATTTTTACAGTTTGTATGCATGTATCCCAATAGAATTATACTTTTCCAATGCAAATTTAACTAAACTTGATGCACAAAACACAATTCTTTGAATATTTTTATTTGTTTAATTATTTATTTTCCATTTTTTGCAATTTATTTTATATACTGCTGTTAAATAGAAATCTCTCACTGGTAAGAAGAATGCACATTAGAATGCACAGCAAGGCTACTGCACAGCATCAATAGAAAGGGACATTTAGCAAGAAGTGTTAATGACGCTGCAAACTGTGGAAATTAAATCCTCTAATTAAAATCCATCTTAAAGTACAGAGATTTACAGTAGTCAAATCAAAGTGTTAACAAGAGAATCATTATATTTGATGTGTCCCACACAACAGCAGTAAATAATATTCAACCCTCCATCCATATTTTATTTAAATGTTCCCAGTTTTCATTACACATAAAGGAATGTTCTATTCAGTCAAATTCTGGTTATTCAGCACATGAAAAATAGTCCCAAATCATATTTAATCTATATTTGCCCCACAAAATCTGTCTATGAACTGGTCATTTTGAAATTAAATAATACTATTTATTTATAGAAAATCTGTCATTAACTAGAAAAATGTATAAAAGATGAATATATGGTTATCTTACTATATTAGTTATGTTTTATGTTTATATGTAAAATTAAGCTGTGCCAGCAATCATCTGATCATCCTAAATCCAGCTTCTAAAAATCATGACAATCATCTGATATTGGAAAGGGAAAGTTGCAGTCAGATACACATTTCCCCTGCGGTGACCACTACAGGGGAAATTAAGTATTACATGTGGCCTTTCAAATGAATGGGTAATACATGACTTAATTGAGTCCACCAGAAAGAGAGTCTTTCTGACTAATAGAGGGTCTCATGTGTTTGTTTTCAAGGAGTGAGGCAATAGACTAAAACCCCATGTAATTATCTGTGAATATATTCCATAAAAACAAACATAGGCGCAACTGTAGAACGTGGCTATACTACTATAATCTGTATTTGTTAAAGCCCTTTTACATGGGCCAATTATCGGCAAATGAGCGTACACAGAATGTGTAAACAAGTCAACCATCAGCCGATGAATGAGCAAGCACTCGCTCATTGGCTGATTATATAGTTTATACAGCCAAAAATTTTATCGTTGTCGGTAGCACATCTCCCTGTGTAAACAGGGAGACGTGCTGCCGACATGATAGAAATATATTGGGACGAGCGATCGTAGTAATGATCACTGGTCCCCATACATAACTCCTTGTGAAAGGAGCAAACGAGCACCGATGAACGAGCTGTTTAGTTGATCGGCGCTCTTTTACACGGCCCATGTCGGGCCATGTCAGATGACCCTTAGTCGCAGAGAACCCCTTTAAACCCCTTTAAAAAAATAGAAGGAGAAATAAGTCTATTTTCAGAATTAAAATGTGCTGTGAAATTTTGAAGTCCCTATTTCGTATAGTCGATTTTTTAAATTGCAAAAAACGCACAGAGAAGCTGGTATACATTCCATTACTATTATTATTTTTTCCATGCCAAGAGGTGTAAAACATTCCCTGGGTAGGTGAAATATGGCATTCATATTAGCCCAGTTCATGAATGCTGAATATATTTACACCCAGAAAATACCAGTTCATTCTGACCAATGTCAAGCAGTACATTAACAACTGATGAAGTGGGCACTCATAATAGGTTTTCAAAAAAGCAATAAAGTAGCAACCAGATAGAAATTCCAATAGCCCAAGGAATTGTAACCAAGTAACACTGCTCTCTCTCTCATCTTCCTAGCAATTTATATTCTACAGCACTGCTCTACTACACTGATCTGGGCATAGCTGTGTAATACAGACACATTGATTTCCGGTGTCAGTACACAGTGTTCCAGGTGCTATGTCAGAACTGTAAATCTGTACATGTTATTCAACCTCAAATCTCCTTTTTAATGAGAAACATGGAGACATAAAATGAAGGCAGATATATTAACACGTTATCTTGGAGGGATGGCTGAACAGTTCAATGGCCTAATCATTAAGAGATAAGAACAGCAATGCTGCGGTGTGAATAGTGCCATGATTGAAAAAACAGTCTGCAAGGGTTCAGGCAAAAAACGCTACACATTGGCAGAAAAAATGAGCTTCAAATTATATTTTGTAAAAGTTTAAAACAGCAAAACTAAAACTCAAACATACAGTGACTACACTGTTCCTTGCTATCATTGGTGAAACTGCTGCCACAGCAACCAAAATAACATCGTAGTGGTAGCTAGGGGAAGGAGAGCAGGACGGTGAAGCTGATGTAAGGGCATGGACAATTGGCAGTTGGTGCGGCACCATTGCAGAATCACCTTTGCGTGATCCAGTGGCGTAACTACCGCCGTAGCAGCCGTAGCGGCTGCTACGGGGCACGCGGCATGAGGGGGCTCCGCTATGGCTGCTACAGTGCGACGCCACTGAACACTACGGCAGAGGAGCAAGGTATCTCCCCGCTCTGCCATTAAACAAAAGACATGTATCCCCTATCCACAGGATAAGGGATACATGTGTGATCGCTGGCATTGATAGGGAGAACGGGGGACTGAAAGTCCCCTGAAGTTCTCCATCACAAACCTCGGACTCGAACTTGTGCGCATGCGTGACCAGCGCTCCTTTCATTTTTTATTGAGCTGCGCAGACGGCGGAAGTCAGAGGTTAGTCATGGAGAAATTCGGGGGACTTTCGGTCCCCTGTTCTCCCTATCGCTGCCAGCGATCACACATGTATCCCCTATTACGTGGATAGGGGATACATGTCTTTTGTAGGACACACTGTAGGTCGCATTTTTTTGGGAGGGGGGACGCTGTATGGCGTTCCCTACAGGGGGTGGGGCTGTATGGCGTTCCCTACAGGGGGGGCTGTATGGCGTTCCCTACAGGGGGGCTGTATGGCGTGCCCTACAGGGCGGGGGGCTGTATGGCGTTCCCTACAGGGGGGGCTGTATGGCGTTCCCTACAGGGGGGGCTTTATGGCGTTCCCTATAGGGGGTTGCTCTATGGCGTTCCCTACAAGGGGGGGCTGTATGGCATTCTCTACAGGGGGGGGGCTGTATGGCGTTCTCTACAGGAGGTCTGTATGGCCCACTCTGTAGATAACGCCATACAGCCCCCCCTGTAGAGACCGCCATACAGCCCCCCTGTAGATAACGCCATACAGCCCCCCCTGTAGACAACGCCATACAGCCCCCACTGTAGAGAACGCCATACAGCCCCCCTGTAGGGAACGCCATACAGCCCTCCCTGTAGATAACGCCATACAGCCCCCTCTGTAGATAACGCCATACAGCCCCCTCTGTAGATAACGCCATACAGCCCCCTCTGTAGATAACACCATACAGAACCCCCTGTAGATAACACCATGCAGACCCCCCTCTGTAGATAACGCCATACAGCCCCCTCTGTAGATAACGCCATACAGACCCCCCTGTAGATAACGCCATACAGACCCCCTGTAGATAACGCCATACAGCCCCCACTGTAGATAACACCATACATACCCCTCTGTAGATAGCGCCATACAGCCCCCCCTGTAGATAACGCCATACAGCCCCCCTGTAGAGAACGCCATACAGCCCCCACTGTAGAGAACGCCATACAGAGTCCCCCCTGTAGATAACGCCATACAGCCCCCTTTGTAGATAACGCCATACAGCCCCCTTTGTAGATAACGCCATACAGACCCCCTGTAGATAACGCCATACAGCCCCCTTTGTAGATAACGCCATACAGCCCCCTCTGTAGATATCTACAAAGGGGGCTGTATGACGTTATCTACAGGGAGATGTATGGCGCCATCTACAGAGGGGGCTGTATGGTGTTATCTACAGGGGGATGTATGGCGTTATCTACAGGGGGATGTATGGCGTTATCTACAGGGGGATGTATGGCGTTATCTACAGGGGGATGTATAGCGTTATCTATAGGGGGATGTATGGCGTTATCTACAGGGGGCTCTATGGCGTTATCTACAGGGGGGGCTGTATGGCGTTATCTACAGGGGGGCTGTATGGAGCTATCTACAGGGGGATGTATGGCGCTATCTACAGAGGGGGCTGTATGCCGTTATCTACAGGGGGGCTGTATGGCGTTATCTACAGGGGGGCTGTATGGCGTTATCTACAGAATGGGGCTGTATGGTGTTATCTAAAGGGGATGTATGGCGTTATCTACAGGGGGATGTATGGCGTTATCTACAGGGGGATGTATGGCGTTATCTTCAGGGTGGGCTGTATGGCGTTATCTACAGGGGGGCTGTATGGCGTTATCTATAGGGGGCTGTAAAAAAGGCACTATCTACAAGGGGGGGTTGTGTGACACCCAGGGGAGGGGGGGCCCCAGTCAAAAGTTTGCTATGGGGCCCAGTCTTTCCTAGTTACGCCCCTGGCGTGATCCACAGCACAGTGTGATTGTGCAGTGAAAGAAGCTGGGCTGGAACAATGAGAAGTGTATGACACTGATTGGTCACTGATTGGTCAGCGTCATAGACTCCTCTGTAAAACGCCCACTTGGTGAAAAGTGAAAACATGCCCAGTTGGTCATTAAGAAACTAATTAGCATAAATCTAAAATTGCTCATAACTTGCTCAAAAACGATAATTTTTCAAAATAAAACCACTGCTGTTATCTACATTACAGCGCCGATCACATTATGTAGGAGATAGGGCACTTATAATTTGGTGACAGAGCCTCTTTAAAACTGGGTGAGGAACAGCCAAACTCTGCTACAAAGGTGAGGTTGAGGAAGAAAGTTTCATGTCGTACCTTGTTCAACGAAGGGCAGATACTTATCCATCATGCAATACCATCACGGAGGCATCTGATTGGCTCCAAATTTATTCTGCAGCAGGACAACGACCCCAAACATTGTCAATTGCCAATGTCATTAAGAACTATCTTGTTAGGAGGAATACCTCAACATTTTTTTCTCCGGCGCTATGACAAACCTGCGGATTTGTTTGAATTTTTAGCAGTGACCCCTGTGTATGTCCCGAACTGGCTGGCAGTCATCCGGCCATCAACCATGCCACAGCGCCTACGCAGACGGGCACTGCGACCTTCTTCTGAGGTGCCACCCCGAGAACCTCTTAACTCGAGATACATCTGAGAATTCACTGGCAGAAGCCCAATGAATGATTTTGTTTCAAATAAACTATATAATAACCACTCGTGGTTAATTTAGTTTTTTTTTGTTTTTGTTTTTTTCCCCCTTTCTCCCTTTTCCTTCTCCATCATATACTTCTCATCTATGGTGTTACAATTCTATCGCTCCTAACATGTATTGGGTTTGTGGTGGGGAAATAGGGTGTGGGATGTAAACTCTTAATAAAATAATTAAAGGTGCTTGACCTTGTACCACTAGGGACATGGGTAGTCCCTAGTCGACTGCGCTATTGATTCTATCAAGAAAACAGAAACCTTACGGAACGGGGACAAACCACAATGCTACATTTGTTTGTAATAGAAGTATAGGGACTCACAATACAATGAGGACTCTTGACGCGGATTGCGAGCCTGCGTATTTTGGCAGGATGCAGCCAGGTCTACTGCTGGGGTAGAATGGCTTGTCAGTATATTGGAAGGTGCAGGGCAGCTCGACTTGTCTAATATTATGGGCATGACTAATAGGCTGTAAGCCAGCATGGTGCACTACATGCACCCATGTGACTGACACTCTTATAAAAGCTACATTTGTGTGCAATGATAATACTAAGCAGCCACACCCCTCATGAATAGTAGGCGTGAGAGTGTCTGTTCATCAGTATTTTGCACCTGTGTGATGTCCCTCTATGTAGCATTGCGGTTTGTCTGCGTCCGGCCAGGAGGTATTGTACCTCCCTCATGAGTAAGTATGGCCTGTTCAGTAATTTTAAACTAATATAGTTATTTTTCAGTGATTTGTTTGTAATAGAAGTGTAGGGACTCACAATACCATAGGGACCCTTGACACGGGTAGCGAGCTGGCGTATTTTGGCCAAAAAATTAACCAATACCTTATGTTTATAAATTATCGTGTATCATGGATATCTTTTCAGGATGCAGCCATGTCTATTGCTGGAGGAGAATGGTTTGTCAGTATATTGGAAGGTGCTGGGAAGCCCGCCTTGTCTAATATTATGGCCGTTACTAATAGGCTGTAAGCCAGCATGGTGCACTACCTGCACCTATGTGACTGACACTCTTATAAAAGCTAGATTTGTGTGCAATGATAATACTAAGCAGCCACCCCCCTCATGAATTGTAGGCGTGAGAGTGTCTGTTCATCAGTATATTGCACCTGTGTGATCTCCCTCTATGTAGCATTGTGGTTTGTCTGCGTCCTACCAGGAGGTGTTGTACCTGCATCATGAGTAAGTATGGCCTGTTCAGTGATTTTAAATTAATATAGTTCTTTTTCAGTGATTTGTTTTTAATAGAAGTGTAGGGACTCGCAATACGATGGGGACCCTTTCTTTTCTATTTTGTGGGAGGCACATAAATGTGTCTGTAATGATGGGGGTAGGGAAACGGACAAGTGAGCCCTAATCTACCCGCCACTCTGTCCCTGGCTACTTGCAACGACCCACCCTAGGCGACGGGGTACAATTGGGCGGCGGTCCCTACGCTCAGTAAGTGCACGAGACAAACAGACAAGGGAACACAAAGCAAAGGAAAAGGGGCAGTTGCCCACGGCAACACCGTGAGCAACAAGAGTGGTGAACGAGCCGAGTCAAACCAGGAGTGCACGAGGTACCAAACGCAGAGCAGGAGAGTAGTCAGTAAGCCAGGGTCAGTATGGAGCAGGATCAAATAATTAGAAGCTGTAGCTGGGCCAGGAAACCACACGAGAAGAATCACAAGCAAAGGAGGAACAGGAAAGGCAGGTATAAATAGACAGAGGGCGGGAGCTAGCTCCGTCTGGCCAGGCTGCGATAGGTTCTCCCACTCCTAAGCCTGCCATCCTGAGTGGTGGAAGATGGAGTCAGTCTCAGTGACATAGACTCAAGTGCAGACTGATTACCTATGGGCGTATACACAGAAGTTGTGCCTGGCAGATACTTTACAGTGTCATTCACAGTGTGCTTATTCAACAGAGCTCTTGGATTAAACATGAGCGCTCAGAAGCTATTATTAGTTTACTTTCTCAAATCCAAGACTTGGAAATGTCACACAAAAAAAAAAAATTCCTGTGACGGCGAGCTGCGAGTTCCTCTTCTGCAAAAATGAGAAGAGCTGCGCTCCTTTTTCACAGCTGGAGCCAAAGCCACGAGTTCGGCAATAAATGTAGTAAGTCCTTGGCTAGGTTTCTGTAAATACAACAGGCCTCTACCTAAGTGCCCGCTGTTGTTACTAATTCCTCTTCTCGGGTGCATCTCCCTAGAGATATTGCAGCAACCTTTTAAGATCTTTATGTCTTTATGTAGACGATAGATAGCACTAACCCACACATCTCTCAGCCAGACTCCAGAGATGGTGTCCGAGAATACATTGCTAGCTCTAACTTTCCAACATTAGCCGATTCTGATCTAGAGGCCTTAGAGGCTCCAATTACAAAGGTATAAATGAAAAAGGCAATTAAAAACTCTCAATCAGGGAAGGCCCCTGGCCCAGACAGATTTTCTCTCAATTATTATAAGACAATGCAAGACATCCTCGGACCATTTTTTCTTCAGTTTCTTAATGCTTTTTGCTTTCCTAATCTCTCATTATCTGATTCACTGAGGGCTCATATAGTGGTGATTCCTAAATCTGGTAAAGACCCCCTACAATGTTCCAACTATCGACCAAATTTGTTGCTTAAAGAGGCTCTGTCACCAGATTATAAGTGCCCTATCTCCTACATAATCTGATCGGTGCTGTAATGTAGATAACAACAGTGGTTTTTATTTTGAAAGACGATAATTTTTGAGCAAGTTATGAGCAATTTTAGATTTATGCTAATTCGTTTCTTAATGACCAACTGGGCATGTTTTTACTTTTGACCAAGTGGGCGTTGTAAAGATAAGTGTATGACGCTGACCAATCATTGACCAAACAGCGTCATACACTTCTCATTGTTCTAGCCCAGCTTCCTTCACTGCATAATCACACTGTGCTGTGGATCATGCTGGGCTGGAACAATGAGAAGTGTATGATGCTTATTGATCACTGATTGGTCAGCATCATACAGGTCTATTTACAATGCCCACTTGGTCAAAAGTAAAAACACGCCCAGTTGGTCACTAAGAAACGAATTAGCATAAATCTAAAATTGCTTATAACAATGATCGTTTTTCAAAATAAAATTCACTCTTGTTATTTACATTACAGCGCCGATCAGATTATGTAGGAGATAGGGCACTTATAATCTGGTGACAGAGCCTCTTTAATGCAGATGTTAAAAGCTTCTGTCACCACATTATAAGTGGCCTATATTGTACATAATGTGATCGGCGCTGTAATGTAGATTAGAACAAAGTTTTTTATTTAGAAAAATGATAATTTTTGACGGAGTTATAACCTATATTAGCTTTATGCTAATGACTTTCTTAATGGGCGTGTTTTACTTTTTGACCAAGTGGGCGTTGTGGAGAGAAGAGTATGACGCTGACCAATCAGCGTCATACACTTCTCCCCATTCATTTACACAGCACATAGTGTTCTTACTAGATCACTATGTGCAGCTACATACACACGCACTAACGTTACTCAAGTTTCCTGACAGTGAATATACATTATTATACATTATTAGCCAGGACATGATGTCTATTCACAATCCTGACACTTCGGTAACGTTTGTGTGAGATTTACAGCAAGGCAAGCGTAATCTCATTTTAAATGACAGTTTACAGCGTAATCTAGCGAGATTATGCTTGCCTTGCTGTAAATCTCACACAAACGTTACCGAAGTGTCAGGATTGTGAATAGACATTACTGGAGGTAATGTATATTCACTGTCAGGATACTTGAGTAACATTAGTGTGTGTGTATGTGGCTGCACATAGTGATCTAGTAAGAACACTATGTGCTGTGTAAGTGAATGGGGAGAAGTGTATGACACTGATTGGTCAGCGTCATACACTTCTCTCCACAACGCCCACTTGGTCAAAAAGTAAAACACGCCCATTAAGAAAGTAATTAGCATAAAGTTAAAATAGGTCATAACTCCGTGAAAAATGATTGTTTTTCTAAATAAAAAACACTGCTGTAATCTACATTACAGCGCCGATCACATTATGTACAAGATAGGACATTTATAATGTGGTGACAGGGCCTCTTTAAAATACTTGCAACTAGACAAATGTTTTCTAATTATGGCAGGGAGAATGTGTATCCCACTAATGTGCAAGAAAACTTTGTCTCCTTCACTTTCCCTATGGGTCTATAATTTTAACGATATAATGCACATGAAAATCTAACCTCGTCTCTGAATAATGTATAAGATAGATTTCACAAGATATGGTGCCCTTAGCTGGAATTTCATAAATTTGATGAGTATCTAATTATTTTGTGGGGTTCTTAAAGGGGTTTTCCAGACCCTAAAAATTTATGTCCTCTCCTCAGGATAGGCCATCAATAGCTGATCGGTCGGAGTCTGACTCCCAGGACACCCGCCGATCAGCTGTTTTGAAGAAGGGACAGTGCTCATACGAGCGCTGTTTCCTCTTCATTTCTACTTGCACACTGTGAATCGTCGACACACATGTAGTGGCAATTCACAGGTATTGCAGTCTTCTTCCCTCATTAAATTGAATGGGAGAAGAAGGCTGCAATACCTGTGAATCACCGCTACATTTGTGTAGACGATTCACATTGGGCAAGTAGAAATGAAGGGGAAATGAGCGCTGCACCCCCTTAAAACAGCTGATCAGCGGGGGTCCCCTTTGTCCAGGTGAAGTCTGTCTACATGTCTGTTTGGTCCATACTATCCCCCCAGTTGTGTCCGGGCTCCTTGTTATAATGTGTGGAACCGCTGCCACAGCGTCCAATAGAGTGTTGTACTGGCAGCTAACATTAGGAAAGAAGAAAGGTAAAGCTGATAGCAAAAGTGGGGACAGGTGACAGCTGGTGTATCACCATTAGATAAGAGAAGTAGAGATTGCATGCTTAGAAGCTAAGGCTGTACGTGGCTATGTCTGGAGGTGGGCTGAACCAAGAGAGTGGGTTCTTAGAGATCCCTAGCGGAACGAAAGCCGCTTTGGCGCCGCCCAAAGCCGTTTGCCACCAAATGGAAATTGATACTTTACTTTAATAAATCTGTTGAAGCTACAACACTGTGATGATTAAGGAACCACTCATTACATGCACATAGATCCTAAACATGGTGTCTATAGCATGCTATGGGCCCATTCTGCACCTCTGTGTGCCTCTGTATGCCGTACAACAGAGCTTTCCTTTTTTTATGGTAGAATACTGTAACCCCCCGAGACACTAGAAATAGATGTACAGAGTCCTTTGGGTCCGTAACCCGTGCACCACCATATGGGGTTTGCATACATCATTTTCATGTTTCATTTCCAAGTTGCACAGCTTTGATAGCACATCATACAAATCTAGGTCTAATGCAAAAGCTATTTTATGACCATCTATTGCCAAACCATGTCTTTAACGGACCTCACTTTGTGCACTGGGGCACAGTCATGCTGGAACAGGAAAAGGCCTTACACAAACTGTTGCCACAAAGTTGGAAGCATACAATTGTCTAACTTTTCTTTGTATGCTGTAGCATTCCGATTACCCTTCACTGTAAATAAGGGGTCTAGCCCAAACACTGAAAAGCAGCCCAAGACTAGTATCCCTCCTTCACCAAATTTTACAGTAGGCTCCATGCATTTCGACAAACCAAGAATCCTCTATCAGACTACCAGAAAGCATGTTTTCCCCACTTCAGAGTCCAGTGGCGGCGTGCTTTACAACCCTCCAGTCGATGCTTTGCATTGTGATCTTAGGCTTTTAGCTGTTCAACCATGAAAACCCATTTCATAAAGATCCCAACACATAATACTTGTCCTGATGTCACTTTCAGAGGCAGTTTGGATCTCTGTAATTAGGGATGAAACAGAGAAAAGGCGTTTTTTACATGCCACAGGCCTCAGCACTTGAAGACATCTCTCTGTGAGTCTACGACTTTGTGGCTGAGCTTTTGTTACACTTGGACACTTCCACTTTCTTAATAATAGCACCTTCAGTTGGCCGTATAAGATCTAGCAGATCAGAAAACTGACTTGTGGCAAGGGTGGCATACTATGGCAATGTCATGTTTAAAATTCCTCTTCAGTGCGACCCATACTACTTTAAATGTCTTTAAAGGTTGTCCATGCTCCAGAGACGCCCTGCACGCCCATCAGCAGACACAAGCAAGTAGCTAATTGATGCTGCCATTTTAAATACATTGAAGTTCAGGCTCCAAAACTCTGCCCTTAATTTGTATTTAACATCTGGAATGCCGAGTTACCACTGTGGTTTATTATTTTTACTTTTAAAGCTCTTTTCACACTAGCGTTAATGTGGTCCTTCAGAGTTCCCTGCTATTTTTGATGGCAAGATTAGCTCACTCTACATCTGAAGTCAATGTAGTCCATCAGGATTTTCCGGCATCTCTATTATAGCTGTAATGGCTCTATTATAAACAGAGCCTAAAAAGTGTAAAATCCAATTTTTAAAAAAAGATAAACAAAATTGCAGTTTGTGTAACAATAGAAAGATGAAAGGATTGAATTAATTGTTCCCTCTGAGATGTGTGCTGTGGAAATAATAGAGTTAAAAATATCATCCTCAAGACAGGTAGGGCTGTTATTAGGCTTGTAGGCCTAATTTGTATGTTGTTTTAAATATTTCATTTCCGGAACACACAGCTTAGAAGAAACAATGATTTCATTCTCCTCCAAGTGTTCACACCATTAGATACAAGGGAGTGTTGGGGCTTATGCACACGCCAGAGATATCTGCAGGAGACAGCACACAAAGTCCCTGCAGGTCTGTATTACCGAGCTTCAGGGACTCAGTGGGCCACCGTATACTGTTCCTTGTGTCGCTATATGTTGTAATATTCCCCCCTAGAAGAAATGCTCTTAGGGAAGAATACTGTGATATGGCATTCGACGGAGCACGCTACAATTTTTTTTCTGTTAATTCTGTACGGAATCCAACATAAAAAAACGCTATATGCCTCCATCTGAAATCGGAGGCATATGGAAATAAAGTAGGGCCCCCATTGAAGTCCATTGGAGCCCTATTAGGCCTTGTTCACACGGCGCTCAAAAAACCCTGCGTGTAAAGGTGTAAAAAATGCTAGCGTCTATCGGCTTTTTGTTTACTTTTTATGTGAAATGAAAATCCTCATTCATGTGATTAGACTCTCCTGCAACCATTGAAAACTATTTTGTTCATTGTATACATTACTTTATGATAGGCTTGTCAACTCTTCCGAAATGTCTGGGAGGCTCCCGGAAAAAGGGGAGACCACCCAGACTCCCATGGCAGTTCTTCCGCATCCCGCATTACATCACAATCTCCCCTGCCTCTAGTCCTAGCGCTGAGTAATCAGACTCAGCACTGGCATCAGGACACATGCACTGAACAGACTTTGGTGTCTGTATAGAGGATAGTTGTCTTGTCCAGGATCTTTATGGGGGATAGTAGTCTGGCCTGGGCTCTGTATAAGGGATAGTAGTCTGGTCTGAGGTCTGCGTAGGAGATATTAGTCGGGTCTGGGAACTGTATAAAAGGATAGTAGTCTGGTCTGGCGTCAGTATAGGGGATAGTTGTCTGGCCTGGGGACTGTATAAGAGGATTCTAGTCTGATATGTGGTCCATATAAGGGGATAGTAGTCTGGTCTGGGGTCTGCATAAGGGGATAGTCTGGAGTCTTTATTTAAGGGAGTCTGGTCTGGGGCCTTTATTTAGGGGTAGTCTGCTTGCTATATTAGCTCAGGGGCTCTGGAGGGTTCCTATTTATTTAAGGGGTCTGTTCTCGGATCTGAAAAGTGGTGTGGCCTGCAAAAAAAGTTGTGGTTTGTAAAAATGAATGCTGCTTAACAAATTTCACAGTTCACTGCTCCCTGGAGGCCTTTTCCAAAAGTTGGCAAGTATGCTTTATAAACTAATTTTTTTCTTCTTACATTCAATGTGAGAAAGTCCAATACGTTTCTTATTCAAATATTCTATATACAATATTTTAATTAAAACTAGACATGTCCTCGGCCTACTGTACAACTAAAACAAATCTTGACATTATAAAAAAAACATACAAGACTTTTAAATCACAAGATAGCTTTTATATTTAATTAAATTATTGCTTACAAGAATCATTATTGTCACCAAAGGAAAGAAAATTCAAGACAAACCTAGATAACAATGTACAATGATCCAGAGATCATTCTGCTTAACATCTTAGGGCATCGACGCTGATGCATCTTTGTGGGGATGTGGCAGACAGACCTTTAAGAGCCTTTAAAATTAGCTGAGGAAGGTCTAAGGACAAGAGAATGTGACTTCAAGAAGCAGCAATTAAATTGGGAAGTAGAGGTAGCAAATTGATGTTTTCTGGCATACGATATTAGCAACTACATCTCTGCACAAGGAATACAATGTGACATATAATTGGGATCATTGAAGTAAAAGCAAGCTTAATTTGGCTGGCCACTTAGAAGGCTCATATATTCTGCTTTTTATTTAACTGCTTGCTTTTGAAAATGCAGGAAAACATGTACAAAGTCAAAACTCCCAACTGTCCTGGATTCAGCCCTGCAGTCTCAGATTTCGGGTGGTGTCCTGCTGTCCTGGGCGGCCACTGGGATGTTCCGGTGTCAACTGTATCAGGATGTAGGTGTAATGGCAGGGGGTAGGGAGACGGACAAGTGAGCCCTAATCTACCCGCCACTCTGTCCCTGCCTACTTGCAACGACCCGCCCTAGGCGACGGGGTACAACTGGGCGGCGGTCCCTGCGCTCAGTAAGTGCACGACAAACACGACAAACATACAAGGAACACAAGCAAGGAAAAGGGGCCGTTGCCCACGGCAACACCGTGAGCAACCAGAGTGGTGAACGAGCCGAGTCAAGCCAGGAGTGTGCGAGGTACAAAACAAAAAGCAGAAGAGTAGTCGGTAAGCCAGGGTCGGTATGGAGCAGGATCAAAAATAGCAGGAGCTGTAGCTGGGCCAGGAACCACAAGGAAAGAAACAAAAGCAATAACAAGCACCGAGGGACAGGAAGTGCAGGCTTAAATAGACCGAGGGCGGGAGCTAGCTGAGTCTGGCCTGGTTACGATAGGCTCTCCCACTCCTAAGCCTGCCAGCCTGAATGGTGGAAGCAGGAGTCAGTCTCAGGGATGTATTCTCAGGTGCTGACTGATTAGTTCTGGGAGTTAACCCCGCTGTGCCTGGCAGATCCTTTACAGTACCCCCCCTTTTATGAGGGGCCACCGGACCCTTTCTAAGTGGACCTGGCTTACTGGGGAAACGCAGGTGGAACCTCCTGACCAATACCCCAGCGTGAACATCCCAGGCGGGTACCCAAGTCCTCTCCTCGGGCCCGTATCCTCTCTAATGGACCAGATACTGGAGGGAGCCTTGGACCATCTTGCTGTCCACAATCCTGGCCACCTCGAATTCCACCCCCTCCGGGGTGAGGATGGGAACAGGAGGTCTCCTCGAGGGAGCCAAGGACGGGGAGCAGCGTTTGAGGAGGGAGGCATGAAACACGTCGTGTATCCGAAAAGATGGGGGTAACTCCAGCCGGAAGGAGACAGGATTGAGGACCTCAATGACCTTATACGGCCCAATAAACCGGGGAGCAAACTTCTTGGACGGAACCTTGAGACGCAAGTTCCTAGACGACAACCACACCAGATCCCCGACCATAAACAGGGGGTTAGCAGAACGTTTTTTATCAGCCTGAGTTTTTTGTACGCTCTGGGACACCTCTAGGTTTTTCTGAACCTGGGCCCAGACTGTGCACAGTTCCCGATGAACGACCTCTACCTCAGGATTGTTGGAACTACCAGGTGAAACGGAGGAGAACCGTGGATTAAACCCGTAATTACAAAAAAAAGGAGAGACCCCTGACGAGTTACTGACCCGGTTATTAAGGGAAAATTTGGCGAGGGGAATGAAAGAGACCCAATCAAATTGACAGTCAGAGACAAAACACCTTAAGTATTGTTCTAGAGACTGATTAGTCCTCTCCGTTTGGCCATTGGTTTCAGGATGGAAGGCAGAGGAGAAGGACAGATCAATCCCCAACTTCATACAGAAGGCTCTCCAAAACAATGAAACAAATTGTACCCCTCTGTCCGAAACAATATTGACAGGGACCCCATGGAGACGCAGGATGTGTTTGACAAACAAGGTAGACAACGTTTTGGCGTTGGGTAGTTTCTTGAGGGGCACAAAGTGGCACATCTTACTGAAGCGGTCCACCACCACCCACACCACCGACTTGCCTTGGGATGGAGGCAAATCGGTGATAAAATCCATGGAGATATGTGTCCAAGGTCTCTGGGGAATGGGCAACGAACGCAGTAAGCCCGCTGGTCGGGACCTTGGAGTCTTGGACCTAGCACAAACCTCACAAGCGGCGACGTAGGCCTTAACGTCTTTAGGCAACCCAGGCCACCAATAATTTCTGGTAATGAGGTGTTTGGTTCCCAGGATGCCTGGATGGCCAGATAGTGCAGAGTCATGATTTTCCCTAAGTACCCTTAGCCGGAATTGCAGGGGAACAAACAGCTTGTTCTCAGGAAGGTTCCCGGGAGCTGCACCTTGATCAGCAGCAATTTCAGAGACTAAATCAGAATCGATCGAGGAAATGATTATACCTGGAGGCAAAATACAAGCAGGATCTTCCTCCGAAGGAGGGCTGGCCATGAAGCTACGCGACAGTGCATCAGCCTTAATATTTTTAGACCCAGCCCTATAGGTAACCAAAAAATTTAATCTGGTAAAAAATAACGCCCATCGAGCTTGTCTCGGGTTTAGCCTCCGGGCAGATTCTAGGAAAACCAGATTCTTGTGGTCGGTAAGGACCGTTACCTGGTGCCTAGCCCCCTCCAGGAAGTGGCGCCACTCTTCAAATGCCCATTTAATGGCTAAGAGTTCGCGGTTGCCAATATCATAGTTACTTTCAGTTGGCGAAAACTTCCTGGAGAAGTAGGCACAGGGGCGGAGATGGGTGAGGGACCTGGTACCCTGGGACAAGACAGCCCCCACTCCCACCTCAGATGCGTCAACTTCCACGATAAATGGCTCCATTTGGTTGGGCTGAACCAGCACCGGGGCCGAGACAAAGCACTTCTTAAGGACCTCAAAAGCCTGGACAGCCTCAGGAGGCCAGTGGAGGAGATCAGCACCTTTGCGAGTGAGGTCCGTAAGGGGCTTAGCGATGACCGAGAAGTTAGCAATAAATCTCCTGTAATAATTAGCAAACCCCAAAAAACACTGTAACGGCTTCAGGGAGGCAGGTTGGACCCATTCCGCCACAGCCTGAACCTTGGCGGGGTCCATGCGGAATTCATGAGGAGTGAGGATTTGACCCAAAAATGGAATCTCCTGTACCCCAAACACACATTTTTCGGTTTTGGCAAACAGTTTATTTTCCCGAAGGACCTGGAGCACCTTCCTGACATGCTCCACGTGGGAGGACCAGTCCTTGGAAAACACCAGTATGTCATCAAGGTACACTACCAGAAAAATCCCCAGGTAATTTCTCAAAATCTCATTTATGAAATTCTGGAAGACCGCAGGGGCATTACACAACCCAAAGGGCATGACGAGGTATTCGAAATGGCCTTCGGGCGTGTTAAACGCAGTCTTCCACTCATCCCCCTCTTTGATGCGAATAAGGTTATACGCCCCCCGTAGATCCAATTTAGAAAACCATTGGGCCCCCTGAACCTGATTAAAGAGATCAGGAATCAAAGGAAGGGGATACTGGTTCCTTACCGTGACCTTATTCAGGCTACGGTAGTCAATGCATGGCCTAAGACCACCATCCTTCTTCCCCACGAAGAAGAAGCCAGCACCTACCGGAGAAGAAGAGGGACGAATGTAACCCTTGGCCAGGGATTCCTGGATATACACTCTCATAGCTTCACGTTCGGGACAAGAAAGATTAAATATCCTACCCTTAGGGAGCTTAGCTCCTGGTACCAATTCGATAGCGCAATCGTATTCTCTATGAGGAGGTAACACTTCGGAGGCCTCCCTAGAGAAAACATCAGCGAAGTCCTGAACAAACTCGGGTAGCGTATTCGCCTCCTTAGGGGGAGAAATAGAATTAACAGAAAAACATGACGTACAACATTCATTACCCCATTTGGTTAGCTCCCCCGTATTCCAGTCAAACGTAGGATTATGCAACTGCAACCAGGGGCGGCGGTCCCTGCGCTCAGTAAGTGCACGACAAACACGACAAACATACAAGGAACACAAGCAAGGAAAAGGGGCCGTTGCCCACGGCAACACCGTGAGCAACCAGAGTGGTGAACGAGCCGAGTCAAGCCAGGAGTGTGCGAGGTACAAAACAAAAAGCAGAAGAGTAGTCGGTAAGCCAGGGTCGGTATGGAGCAGGATCAAAAATAGCAGGAGCTGTAGCTGGGCCAGGAACCACAAGGAAAGAAACAAAAGCAATAACAAGCACCGAGGGACAGGAAGTGCAGGCTTAAATAGACCGAGGGCGGGAGCTAGCTGAGTCTGGCCTGGTTACGATAGGCTCTCCCACTCCTAAGCCTGCCAGCCTGAATGGTGGAAGCAGGAGTCAGTCTCAGGGATGTATTCTCAGGTGCTGACTGATTAGTTCTGGGAGTTAACCCCGCTGTGCCTGGCAGATCCTTTACAGTAGGCACAGTTGAATCCAATGCTTCAGCAAGGAACCGTCAGCTCCCTGCTTCAGCATTTAACTATGGAGTCCCCGGCCAGAGCAATGCAAGCTCTAAAAGGGGAATCCTGTCTTGGGAAAGCCCTTGACATCACTGTCTATATATGGACAGTGACGTTAGGGACTTCCTCTAGGAGCCGAATCCCTGGCCAGAGCATTGCCGTTGCTCTGGCCGGGGATTACGGCATCTTGAATCCCCCTAACACCACTGTCCAACGCTCTGGCTGGGGAATCTGCGCCTTAAAGGAGCCCTTAACGTCACTGTCCATATAAGGATAGTGATTTCAGAAGCTCCTTCCAGGAGCGAAATCCCCATTCAAAGCTCTGGCCGGGGATTCCGCTCCAGGAGGGAGCCCCTGTCATAACTGTCCATATATGAACAGTGGCATCAGGGGCTTCTCCAAAAGCGGAATCCCTGACCAGGGCATTGCCGATGCTCTGGCCAGAGACTCCGTTCCTAGAGGGAGCCCTTGACATCAATGTAGTGACTTTAGGGGATCTGTCAAGGAGCGGAATGCCAGGCCAGAGCATTGCCAATGCTCTGGCTGTGGATTCCGCTCCTGGAGAAGCCCCTGATGTCACAATCCATATATAGACAGTGACATCAGGTGCTACTACTGGAGTGGATTCCCTGGCCAGAGCACTGTCGGGTATGACAAAGTTACTTGTTGTTGTTCTGATAAAGGCAAGTTTTTGACTATCGAGGGATTGCTTAACAATGGTTATTTAAATTTTTACTGCAGCTTCCAACATTTCAAAACAAAAATACATAATTTTATTTCATTTCCTGCTATATAAACAGTTGCAGAGATGTTGCTGCAAATGGACATACAGTATAGAGGCGTGCAAAGAAAGGGTCCTTTGCAACACGCTGTAGATGTAATTGATGAATACTCTCTTGTTAGATACTTGGATTTGCATATTAAATACCATTACTATGGGAGCAAATATTAGGCAGATGATGAATAGATTTTGATTTAAAAAACGAAATCTCAGTTTGTAAAGTAAAGGCCCTTTTACACTGGCCGATAATCAATGAGACATCATTGATCGGCACTCGTTTGCTCCTGTCACATGGAACTATGGATGGGGATGAGCGGTCGTTATTCCGATCACTCGTCCCCATACATTATTATCATGTCGGCAGCGTGTCTCCCGGTTTACACAGAGAGATGTGCTGTCGACAACGATAATATTTTACTTTTTTTAAAAACAATATGTTCAGCAGATGATCGAGCGTTTGCTTGTTCATCTGCTGATGATTGCCCTGTTTACACAGAGCAATTATTGGCAACAAGCTTTTTATGAACGCTTGTCTGCCCCATAATCGAACAGTGTAAAACCTCCTAAAGGGCTTACCTAAAGATTACCTAAAGGGCTTGTGCCAAGGAATATATTCATCACTTATTAGGTTAGGTGATAAATGTCTGATTGCTGGAGGCCCCGATACTGGTGATAAATGTCTATCTTGGAAAAATCCCTCAAAAATAAGATATAAAGGTCCTAAATTCTTATCCCAGGGCTGGTAATTAAGGGGTTGTTTCATCAAAGATTAGCTATATTTGGCTTTTTCCAGACAGCTGTAAGGACAGCCATTATAGTAAATGGACATTCATTGGGTCACCGGGAAAAAGTTGAGCAGAATTGATAGCAGACAATGTGGCACATTGCTTTCTTAGAGCCGTGCCGCTACCACTATGTTTTATTAATTGGCAGGGTCACGGTGGCACACACCCACCAATTGGAGATTGATGGTATATTCGAGCCATATGTCACCAGTCTTTGATAAGACAACCCCTTTAAATAATCTTCCTACAATAGTAGTACCTTTTATCAAGACTTTACAGATAAGTTTTTCATGATATATCTAAAACTATGCATTCCAATATTTGTTTTATCCCTGACAACTTAAAGTGGTCCAAAAACAACTTTGAAAGCTCCAGAAAGAAAGTTTATACCATATGTAATGAAAAGAAAATGATCGGAATAACCGTACCAAAAAAAAAAAAAATCAGCAAACGGTGTCTGATTATAAAGGACTAAAAAATATTCTCATCATTAAGTATACAGTAGCATTTTAGAATAGATAGGGATCTTGAAAAAAAAAATAGAATAACAGTTAATCGTAACAAATTTTATTTGATATATTTTACTTCATAAAGGGCAAGACATTGAATTTTTGATGCAAAATAAAATTTAAACATTTAAAGTTTAGGCTCTGTTTACATTATGTAAGACCCCTACGTTGAAACGTATCCTTAGGCTTCCATTTACCGTGCATATGCCAAAAGTGTTTCCTTTTAGCATACACCAGGTCAGTATGTGTTGGCATGGTTTGGTTTTTGTGATATAGAATAGCATAGTAGACTAGACTATTCTTAATACACCTGCACTAAGAAATGCTAGCACAGGCTTCCAGTATCCGTAGTTTCAGTTGCTGCACATCTCGTATCTTCACAGCATAGACAATTGCCTTCATATGACCCCAAAGATAAAAGTCTAAGGGGGTCAGATCGGGAGGCATTTCTTCTGCAGTGTTGCTATCAGTGTGTGAAGAGTGGGAGAAGAGGGTTGCATTGACAATCCAACACAATGGGCAGCACTTTGAACACATTTTATAAGTGGTCAGAAACTTGTAAATAACTCATGAAAGAATAAAGTAACGTTAAAACCAAGCACACCATTGTTTTTCTTGTGAAATTCTCGATAAGTTTGATGTGTCACATGACCCTCTTCCCATTGAAAAAACTAAAGTTGGATACAAAATGGCCGACTTCAAAATGGCCGCCATGGTCAACACCCAGCTTGAAAAGTTTCCCCCCTCCCATATACTAATGTGCTACAAACAGGAAGTTAATATCACCAACCATTCCCATTTTATTTAGGTGTATCCATATAAATGGCCCACCCTGTACATCTAATTGTATTCGCCATTTATATTCACTTACCTATAGCTACATATTGTTGGGCTGTGTATTTATGCTGTCTTTTACAGCTGCATATGTCCTCTACATTACATGGTGTTTTTGTGGACATGGTACAATAGTCTCTAGATGGGTTGTTCTGTTTACCCTCGGGTATAATTACATCTATACCTCTTTGATGCTGCTCTTGGAATCTGACTTATTTTATCATTGACATTATTTCTGATATTACGTATTGTTATTTATTATGTACCAATAAAGATTTATAGATTTTATGTTTATGAAGATACGTGTCAGTTATATATCTATATGTATAATATTGGGTGCTATGTCCCCTATGTTTTTTGGTTGTTCTGCATATAGTGGGGACTCCCTTGCTCTTCTGTTTTGAGGTTGTTTTTCAGGTTTACTACTGGGGCTTAGTGTTAGCCAGTTAAAAGGCTAACATTAACACTCCATTATTACCCCATTATCCATCGCCACCAGGGGTACTGGAGAGAGCCAGGCACGATCCATAACCCGACCATTTGAAGTGATGGTTGGGCACCGAGGCGAGTGCAAGCTGGTATTAGGCTGGGAAGGGACAAAAACTGTGGTCCGTCCCATCCTGGTAATGCTAGGCTGCTGCTGCTTAAACCCTTTGCACTCAGCGACGTAATATTCCGTCGCACTAAACAATACGTTCGCGCTCAGCGACGGAATATTACGTCCCGGGAGTAACGGCCATTTTGGCCGTCCTCCCGATACATGCAGGAGCTGTGACAGCTGCTGTCTCGTACAGCAGCTGCCGCAGCTCCTACTGCGGGGAACGATCGCTGTGTCCCCGCTGATTAACCCCTTAAAAGCCGTGTACAATAGCGATCACGGCTTTTTAGGGGTTAAGCTACAATCGCCGGCCTGTAACACGATAGCGGCCGGCGATTGTAACTATGGCAACTGGACACCAAACAATGGCGTCTGGCTATGTCATCGACGGAAGCATAGTGGGTCCTAACAAAGTCAGGACTCACTATGCTTGCTGTCAGTGAGTAGCTGACAGCTTTAATACACTGCACTACGCATGTAGTGCAGTGTATTAGAATAGCAATCAGGGCCTCCTGCCCTCAAGTCCCCTAGTGGGACAAAGTAATAAAGTTAAAAAAAAGTTAAAAAAAGATGCGTAAAAATAAGAAAATAAAAGTTGTAAAAGTAATAAATGTAAAAATCCCCCTTTTTCCCTTATCAGTCCTTTATTATTAATTAAAAAATATATAAGCAAACAAATTAACTATACATAATTGGTAACGCCGCGTCCGTAACGGCCTGAACTACAAAATTATTTTGTTATTTATCCCGTGCAGTGAACGGCGTAAAAGAAAATAATAATAAACCGTACCAGAATCACAATTGTTTGGTCACTTCACCTCCCTAAAAATGGAATAAAAAGAGATCAAAAAGTCGCATGTACCAAAATATGGTGCTGATCGAAACTACACTTAGTTACGCAAAAAATAAGTCCTCGCATGGCTTTATTGATGGAAAAATAAAAAAGTTCGGGCTCTTAGAATAAGGTAACACAAAAAGTAAATGATATTTTACAAAAAGTATTTTATTGTGCAAACGCCATAAGACATAAAAAAAAAACTATAAAGATATGGTATCGCTGTAATCGTATCGCCCCGCAAAATAAAGTGAATATGTCATTTATAGCGCATGGTGAACGCTGTAAAAAAAATAGAATAAAAAAACAATAGTAGGATTGCTGTTTTTTAGTCACCACGCCACTTAAAAATAGAATAAAAACGGATCAAAAAGTCACATGCACCCCAAGAAAACTACAATGGATTCCTCAAGGGGTCTAGTTTCCAAAATGGGGTCACTTTTGGGGGTATTCCACTGTTTTGGCACCACAAGACCTCTTCAAACCGGACATGGTGCGTAATAAAAAAGGAGGGCTCAAAATCCTCTAGGTGCTCCTTTGCTTCGGAAGCTGGTGCTTCAGTCCATTACCACACTAGGGCCACATGTGGGATATTTCTCAAAACTGCAGAATCTGGGCAATAAGTATTGAGTTGCGTTTCTCTGATAAAACCTTTTGTGTTATAAAAAAAATGGTATAAAGAGGATTTTCTGACAAAAAAAAAAATAAATGTCACCTCTACTTTGCTCTAAATTCCCGTGAAACACCTAAAGGGTTCATAAACTTTCTAAATGCTGTTGTGAATACTTTGAGGGGTCTAGTTTCTAAAATGGGGTGTTTGATAGGGGTTTCTAATATATGGGCCCCTCAAAGCAACTTCAGAACTGAACTGGAACATAAAAAAATAAAATAAAATTAGGCAATACTTCGCTTCTTACGTTATACTGATAATGAGCAGTGCCCACCCCGAGATGACCCCAGTTTTGACCGTTTGTATAAATGGAGACCCCTATTAGACCATTTCAGTGCCCGGTTTTCCCAAGCATACACCCCGAGAAGTGTATTTCTATTGATGAGTCCTTGGTAGATTTTAAAGGGAGACTTCAATTCCGCCAGTACCTGCCAAGTAAGAGGGCAAGGTATGGCGTGAAGATGTATGAGCTGCGCGAGAGTGCAGCAGGGTATACCTACAGATTTAGGATATATGAAGGGAAGAACACCAGTGCTCAGCCCCCAGAATGCCCCCCCCCCTACTGGGAGTTAATGCAAAAATCGAGTGGGATTTTGTGCACCCACTGCTGGACCAGGGTTACCACCTCTACCTGGATAATTTTTATACCAGCTTCCCACTCATCAAGTGCCTCGCTCCCAGAAGTCCTGCGGCATGCGGCACTGCTAGAAGAAATCTGACAGGCCTCCCTAAGACTCTGCTTGGGCAAACACTCAGAAGGGGTGAGAGCAGGGCACAATCCAGCAGCAACATATTGTGTGTCAAGTACAAGGACAAGAGAGATGCCACACCAGTACCCATGTACCTGTACGAGGTACCAGTACAGAGACCCCCAAACCAGACTGCATCCTGGACTACAATAGGTACATGGGAGGGGTGGACTTGTCAGATCAAGTCCTGAAGCCCTACAGCGCCATGGAGTGTGGTTTAAGAAGCTGGCCGTGCACATCATACCGATGGCTTTGTACAATGTGTACGTGCTACGTCGATATACAGGCCAGAGGGGAACTTTCCTGGAATTTCAAGAGGTGATTATCAAGAACCTAATCTTTAGGGACCAAGAAGGGGGCACCCAGTACTTCTGGAAGCGAGGCCACAGGCATCGTACCAGGGCAACACTTTCCAGAAGAAGTTCCCCAAACTGGCAAGAAGAGAAAAATTCAAAAGAGTTGCAAAGTCTACTATAAGAGGGGGATAAGGGAGGACACAATATTTCAATGTGACACGTGTCCCGAAAAACCAGAGTTCTGTATGAAAGAGTGTTTTAAAATTTATCATACATCCCTTGGTTTATAATTTACCCCAATTTTACTTACCCTGATGTACTCCGCACAGCTCGTCTTTCCCCACTGGGCCATGCTGTGTGCCCAGGCTGCTGATAACAGCCATATGTAGGGTATTGCCGTACCCAGGAGAACCCACATTACAGTTTATGGGGTGTATGTCTCCAGTCAAAATGCTCACTACACCTCTAGATGAATGCCTTAAGGGTGTAGTTTTTAAAATTGGGTCACTTCTTGCGGGTTTCAACTGTACTGGTACCTCAGGGGCTTCTGCATACATGACTTCGCACCAGAAAATCCCCAGTAGGCCAAATGGTGGTTCTTTCGTTCTGAGCCCTCCCATGGGCCCAAATGGCAGTTTATCACCACAAGTGGGGTACTGCCGCACTCAGGACAAATTGTGCAACAGAATGGGGTATTTTATTTCTTGTGAAAATAAGAAATTTTCAGCCAAAACTACATATTATTGGAAAAAATTTATTTTGTTTTAATTCCCAGCCCAATTCAAATAAGTTCTGTGAAAAAACTATGGGGTCAAAATGGTCACAACACCCATAAATGAATTCCTTGAGGGGTGTAGTTTCCAAAATGGGGTCACTTCTTATGGGTTTCCATTGCTTTGATACCTCTGGGGCTCTGCAAATGCGACATGGCACCTGAAAACCAATCCAGCAAAATCTGGACTCCAACAAACACATAGCACTCCTTTCATTCTGAGCCCTTCCATGGGCCCAAACGGCAGTTTATCACCACAAATGGGGTATTGCCGCACTAAGGACAAATTGGGCAACAAAATGGGGTATTTTGTTCCCTGTGAAAATAAGAATTTTTTTATCATAAATGACATCTTATTGGAATTTTTTTTATTTTTTTTACATTTCACAGCCCAATTCAAATAGGTGCTGTGAAAAAACTGCGCGGTCAAAATAGTAACAACAACCATAAATGAATTCCTTGAGGGGTGCAGTTTCCAAAATGGGGTCACTTTTGGGGGATTCCTACTGTTTTGGCACCTCAACACCTCTTCAAACCTGGCATGCTGCCTAAAATATATTCTAATGAAAAAGAGGCCTCAAAATGCACTAGGTGCTTCTTTTGCTTCTAGGGCTTGTGTTTTAGTCCACGAGCACACTAGAGACACATGTGGGACATTTCTAAAAACTGCAGAATCTGGATAATACATATTTAGTAGTGTTTCTCTGGTAAAACCTTCTGTGTTACAGAAAAAAAAATGAATAAAATTGAAATTCAGCAACAAAAATGAAATTTGCAAATTTCACCTCCACTTTGCTTTAATTCCTGTGAAATGCCTGAAGGGTTAAAAAACGTTCTAAATGCTGTTTTGAATACTTTGAGGGGTCTAGTTTTTAAAATGGGGTGTTTTATGGGGGTGTCTAATACATAGGCCCCTCAAAGCCACTTCAGAACTGAACAGGTACCTTAAAAAAAAGGCTTTTGAAATCTTCTTAAAAATATGAGAAAATGCTGTTTATGATCTAAGCCTTGTAACGTCCAAGAAAAATAAAAGAATGTTCAAAAAACAATGCTAATCTAAAGTAGACATATGGAGAATGTGAACTAGTAACTATTTTGGGTGGTATAGCTGTCTGTTTTACAAGCAGATGCATTTAAATTCTGAAAAATGCTATTTTTTTCAAAATTTTCTCAAAATTTTGCAATTTTTCACCAATAAACACTGAATATATCGACCAAATTTTATCACGAACATGAAGCCCAATGTGTCACAAGAAAACAGTCTCAGAATCGCTTGGATAGGTTTAAGCATTCCGACGTTATTACCACATAAAGTGAAATATGTCAGATTTGAAAAATGGGCTCTGAGCCTTAAGGCCAAAACTAGGCTGCGTCCTTAAGGGGTTAATTGTATCCGGCCTCTCTCTCTCTCTTTCTCTCTCTCTTTCTCTCTCTTTCTCTCTTCATGCTATCAGAGGAGAGGGAGAGAAATTTAGGGAGAGAAAGGATTGGCTCCGATTGCTGATGACAGCACTAGTGTTATACCAGAAAGAGCCTGCCCACTCAGCAGACAGAGAACAAAAATGAGCATTTTTTGTGACATGCAGAGGGTGGAAGAAAGAACATAGATAAGACACTATTTCTGGCTGCAATACATCTCATTTACTGCTACAGCTGCCAAAAGAGTGCAATTTTTTTCTTTATGAAAGGGCAAGCTTTAACAATTTTTATTTTAACATTTCACCAGTCTATATTTTAATTTACGGCACCAGTTAACATTAGAGGTATTACAAGCTAGTATTGTCTAAAGGCTTTGTGGACAAATGGTTAAAAGGACACTTCGGACAAAACAAAACTTTCCAATGTTTACCATTATGGTATTCCATGTGTCAGTCTCTCATCTGTTATTTTTCTGGCTGCTTCCCTTCTCCATATATCAGACTGGGACGGTTGCTTAGCAGTAGTGTGAATGTGGCTCTGTGACACGTTTTCTCCACTTGATTCTATGGAGATCTATGTGTCACCTATCACAGGCTTCAGCAGTTCCTGTACCACACTAGTTTTGCACATGGGGTATATAAACTTCTATCATCAGCTATCACCGCTACTTAGATGGGTTCCTGTCACACAAGTATAATGTAGAAGAATATAGTGCAGCCTCCTTGTCTGCAAATTTATGGGTCTCAGCTTATTTAGGAGAATATAGAGAGAATGATAATCCCAGTGTCCCTAAGCATGCAAAAATGCTATGGTCTTTAACTGGTCATGTGATGCTGTGTTGAAGCATCATGGGATTGATAGAAAATCAGAGAGGAAGAGAAAGGTGGGGAAATCTAAAAATAAAGATGAAGGGTTTTTTTTTTAAAGCGTATAGTGTACAATCAGGTGGGGGATGCAGACATGGAAAGTTGTTTTTCCATTGGATGTCTCCTTTAAGTAAAAAATAGTGGAATAACGCTCTTTATACTGTGTGCTCCTGGAATTCTTGCTAATTACATTATAGGGTGCCTCAAGTGCCAGTTTGGTCAAGGTAATGAAAATAATATCATTAAATTAAAATGAACCATTTGAGCTTTATAATTTCATTAAAAAAAATTCCTTCAGGTATTCCTTTGCCCACAAATTTTAATTAAAAACAACAATCATTAATATATATATATATATATATATATATATACACATATATATATATATATATATATATATATATATATATATATATATATATATATATATATATATATATGTATATATATATATATATGTATATGTATATATATATATATATATATATATATATATATATATATATATATATATATATATATAAAGAAGTAAAATTAATCTAGAACTCAGAAGAAATAATGCTGAATTTTTAAATCTAATGGTAATACATTTTGGATTTTAATGAGGGGTTGTCATGCATGAAATCACTGTCACCTAGGGGCTTCATTATGAAGAAAGTAGCAATGCGAAATCTAGGAGAATTTGATTTTCATTGTAACGATAAATACATATGTATATATGTAGGGAGTTTTATCTAGTAGCCGGTCTTTCAATCAAATATGTATTTTCAAAGCTTTATAGCTTCCTTTTAAGAATAAGCCAAAATTAAGTAATATATAACAGGGTTATCTGGAGACCTAAACATGGTAATAATTCTTCATATGATCTGAGAAGGTCACTTATCAATATGCTTTTATTTTCAAATGTGTGCAGATTTAAAAACGGGTCACCTGTTGTGAGAAGTGCTGTAGGTTCTTACTTGACGTGCCACATGTGACTGAGGGTTGCTTCCCCCTCGCGTACGTCACTGCTTCATCAGGTATGTAACTGCAAGAGGCTGTCATTATGACTATTCAAATTCGGTGACTGCAGTTATTCAGACAAGGAGTGGGTAGGGAATCATGAGTCCCTCTTCAGAAGCGGAAGATGAAGACAGTGTGTGCCGCAATATCGGGATTCTGTAAGTAAGACTAAAAGAAAATGTTCTGATTGGAAATAAGGGTATGTTCACACGCCCTATTTACGGACGTAATTCAGACGTTTTACGCCTCGAATTACGCCCGAAAAAACGGCTCCAAACCGTCTGCAAACATCTGCTCATTGAATTCAATGGGTCTTACGGTGTTCTGTGCAGTCAAAAGACAGCGCGTAAAAAGACGCCCGCCTCAAAGAAGTGCATGTCACTTCTTGGGACGTAATTGGAGCCAATTACGTCCGTAAAAGACTCTGCAAAAAACGCGTGCACTTGTCAAAACGTCTGAAATTCAGGAGCTGTTTTCTCCTGAAAACAGCTCCATAATTTTAGACGTATTTGGCATTGTCGTGTGCACATACCCTAAGGCCTTACGAAGAGGGAACTTTTTTAATAGCATTTTGACAGATTTTTTTATTTGAGGCACCGTGCAACCCCTTTAACCCCTTCAGAATGAAGCCAATCTTAACCTTGATGACAAGATACATTATTTTCATTTTGTCTCATCATATTATGACAGAATTAACTTTAAGATTTTGTGGTTGTCATAGTTGTATGAGATTTTGTTTTTTGCTAGACAAGTTTGGTTTACTTTCTTCAATTATTTTTGTTCAACTAGGGGACTTTTTAATTTGTATCATTATTTTCTAGCCAAAATGTATAAAATATATTCTAATTCTATTCCAAGCCATTATTGCTTGTTAATATAAAACGCACAATCATTTATTAGGGCATACCTAAAAAGCATCCTTAAAGGACAGCTCTGGTAGGCTTACTAAGGCCTTGGGCTGTCACTATAAAGCCGTCATCCCAGCCAATAGCAATATTATAGAACCTTGGAAAGGAGATCAATTTCTGGGCCAGGACACTACAAACTAAGTTGGCTTTGGTTACCTGCCAAACATGCCTGAAGTAGTCTATTTGGTTGCCCACTGATTGAAACCACATAAAGTGTGGTGTAAACATGTTTGGGAAGTAAGTTAGGGAATAGTATAAGGTCTTATTAGCAGAATTCATATGGATGCCCTTTTTGAGGTGAGGGCTCTATAAAGGACAGGTTAGGGATGGGTGAAAGGGTAGGCAGATTTCCAGAGAATATTGCGATTGGCAGGGCTCCTTTTTTTCCTGTAAGAGAGTGTATTCATAAAAGGATGTCAATAGATAAAGTGGGTAAGTCAGGAATCAGGCTCACTGACAGCATTTAAACAGCTTTTTACATGAATACACTAAATAAAGTTACATTACATTCATGTTATATGCCCATGCTCAGCCCCTGTCTATCTTTTCTACGCAGTCCTTATTTAGGATAACATAGCAGGCCTGGAAGATTATTTTTTTGATTTTTTTGGTATGAAAGAAACATATCCTAATAGGACCCAAAGTGATCATTCTAGACTCTGTTCACGTCTGTTTTGTGGCCTTTACTTATAACGGATACCACAACGCAGTATCCATTGTGGCTTATGATGGGTCCAATGGGATTTCATCAAATATGACAGAATCTGCATCAGAGGCTTTGAATAAGATGTGACCATAACCATAGAATTATCCTAAGCAAGAATTTTGTGGAAAATAGGAGTTTTCATATGAAGCACATTGAAGACGACTATTAAGATGGCAAAACCGGGGACCAAAAACACAAACTATGACAACGAATGGTAATACTATTGGGCTAGCATTACTTTAAAAAGCACTATAATATGGTTAACAGGCTAGAAATCCTGTGTGGGCACTGCTATGTACTGGCAACACTACAGGGCATGTCTTTTTAAGTGGCTCACTTTAATATTCAACAAGCATTACTGTATAAGTGCATCTACTGTACATGTCACTAGAAAGCATTTGGAAGCATCCCATGGACAATGTTATGTAACCTATTCCTATGCCCTATTGTATGTAGTACTAGATATACTTGATCTTGAGCATGTGGATTAGCTTTTTGACCATGAGTCAGTGACGTAACTACCGCCGTAGCAGCCGTAGCGGCTGCTACGGGGCCCGCTAGCAGCCGCTATGGCTGCTACAGCGCGACGCCACTGATCACTACAGCAGAGCAGGGAGGTATCTCCCCGCTCTGCCATTAAACAAAAGACATGTATCCCCTATCCACAGGACAGGGGATACATGTGTGATCGCTGGCAGCGATAGGGAGAACGGGGGACTGAAAGTCCCCTGAAGTTCTCCATCATAAACCTCGGACTTCCGGGGTCTGTGTCGGCAGCTCCGTAGAAATGAATGGAGCGCCGGTCGCGCTTGTGCTCATGCGTGACCAGCGCTCCTTTCATTTTTATTGAGCTGCGCAGACGCCGGAAGTCAGAGGTTAGTCATGGAGAACTTCGGGGGACTTTTGGTCCCCCGTTCTCCCTATCGCTGCCAGCGATCACACATGTATCCCCTATCCTGTGGATAGGGGATGCATGTTATTTGTAGCACACACTGTAGGTCACATTTTTTTGGGCGGTTGGGGACGCTGTATGGCGTTCCCTACAGGGGGGCTGTATGGTGTTCCCTGCAGGGGGGGGCTGTATGGCGTTCCCTACAGAGGGGGACTGTATGGCGTTACCTACAGGGGGGGCGCTGTATGGCATTCCATACAGGGGGGGGCTGTATGGCATACCCTACAGGGGGGGGCTGTATGGCGTACCCTACAGGGGGGGGGGCTGTATGGTGTACCCTACAGGGGGGGACTGTATGGCGTTCCCTACAGGGGGGACTGTATGGCGTTAGCGCCATACAGTCCCCCCTGTAGATAACGCCATACAGTCCCCCCTGTAGGTAACGCCATACAGTCCCCCCTGTAGGTAACGCCATACAGCCCCCCCTTGTAGGTAACACCATACAGCCCCCCCCCTGTAGGTAACGCCATACAGTCCCCCTCTGTAGATAACGCATACAGCCCCCTCTGTAGATGACGCCATACAGCCCCCTCTCTAGATGACACCATACAGTCCCCCCCTGCAGGGAACACCATACAGCCCCCCTCAGGGAACACCATACAGCCCCCTCTGTAGATAACGCCATACAGCCCCCTGTAGATAGCGCCAATCAGCCCCCTCTGTAGATAACGCCATACAGTTCTCCCTGTAGATAGCGCCATACAGACCCCACTGTGGATAACGCAATACAGCCCCCTCTGTAGATAACGCCATACAGCCCCCTCTGTAGATAACGCCATACAGTCCCCCCTGTAGATATCTACAAAGGGGGCTGTATGGCGTTATCTACAGGGGGGGGCTGTATGGCGTTATCTACAGGGGGATGTATGGTGTTATCTACAGGGGGGGCTGTATGGCGTTATCTACAGAGGGGGCTATATGGCGCTATCTACAGGGGGGGATGTATGGCGCTATCTACAGAGGGGGCTGTATGGCGTTATCTACAGAGGGGGCTGTATGACGTTATCTACAGGGGGATGTATGGCGTTATCTACAGAGGGGGCTGTATGGCGTTATCTACAGGGGGATGTATGGCGTTATCTATGGGGGGGGCTGTATGGCGTTATCTACAGGGGGCTGTATGGCGTTATCTACAGGGGGGGCTGTAAAAAGGGCACTATCTACAAGGGGGGGGGGGGTTTGTGTGACACCCAGGGGAGGGGGGGCCCCAGTCAAAAGTTTGCTATGGGGCCCAGTCTTTCCTAGTTACGCCCCTGCCATGAGTATATGGTGGATTTTACATTTTGCGGTTAATGAATACCTATCATTTGCTACAAGATCTGGCATGACACAGAAGTTGTCATCAGTAGGGGTCCTCATTTCGAGGAAAAAAAAAGGGGCTTTGGAGTGCTGTGCCCCTTCAGCTCTCATCAATACCACTCTAATGCAAGTATTGTATATGGCCTCTCTTCATTTCTGTCTTGATTTCTACTGAATGAAACTGAGATAAACTGACTGGAGACAATGGATGAAACAGCGCACCGTAGCCCATTCATTTTAGCAATCAGTGGGGTCTCATGGTTTCTGTGACATGTCAGTACCTGTGGGAACAAATAAATATACCAACCAAATATCTATTTTGCAGCACTGTGTGAGCACTGTGTGGTCCTATTCTGGGAACAGTTTTTCCTGTGTTACTACCATGCAGTGCATATTAAATGGTTTGGAAAGGTATTACAACACACTGTATCAATAAGCCATAGTTTTATATATTTTACATATTATGTATAGTTTTTTTTATAATAAACTCAGTGTATATAGGTAATAATGTCTGATATTTATGAAATGGAGCAGTAACAATTTAATAATGTTATCGGTGTCATTGTTGCATATTGCTGATTTTACCTAGGTACTTTTCTCTATTCTGTTCCTGGTAGTAGTTACAGACCATTAGTTCCGTGCAGCTGTGATATTGTGTATACGCGCTCTTGGTCTGTGTCTATTCAGGCTGTGCGCATGCGCAGGCTCTGGTTCTGCTTGCGGGACTCCCTTTTTTGTTTGCATACTGCTATGGCAACATTATCCTGTCTGCAATCTGCTGGGCAGCAGTTGTTTGGTGCAAGTATGTATTATGTTCAGGGCAGTTTACTGTGTGAGCCATGTCATGTATGCCTCACACTTTATGCTTTTTCTACAGAAGTCCAGTCAACATAGATAATCAGCAAAAAAATAAAAAAAAATGAGAAGGATAAGCACAGGACGTGTCTGCAGTATTCCCAATTCTTGCCAGACAACAATACTTTAGATACATGTCAGGGTTTGTGCGCCCTCTGAAAAAGACTCAAGATTTCATGCGTAAGCACAAGAGCTTTTTGGGTGGTTCAAGTCGCAGCTATTTGAGGCTTTCCAGGAGGTTACGTCTACGAATAAACCCTCTAAGAAAATAATTTCCAAATGCCTGTTTATGCCTTCCTCCTTTTCAGCGTCTGATTTACAAGTACTTTCCGAACACAAAATTTATTTAAAATCAGATATTTCTGATACAGGTTTTCCTAAAGACTTCTATCTTCTGCATAGGGATAAGATGCTTTCTCTTACTAGAGCTGTGAAAAGAACAGCAGAGGTTGCAAGAATAAAATATAATTTATCAAGGAAAGAAGTATTGTAATATATCCCTAAGAAACCCCATCGCTTTTTTCCGGATCAACGACTCCTTGATTAATTTATGCAGATGGACTGGTCCATACCAGATAAAAAAAACTAAAACCAGTTCAACATTTAAGACAGTTTATAAACTAGACGACAGAAGAACATATTGAGAAGCCCTATCTAAAGTTGACTTGGAGGTGGCTAGACTGTCAAAGAGATCGATGTTCCCCTTGGAGAACTCTTCATGACTTAGAAACCCAATAAACAGGAGAGCAGATACGTCTTTGAAAAAAAGCTTATTTCTCTGCTGCATCTGTCTTCAAGGGGCATGGCTGTATTTAGAGTTGTTAGTGCCAACACCCCTATAACTCCAGAAGTTACGGAAACAGCTTTAGCGCTGGACTCGGGAAAGGTAAGTATAATAATTGCTTTGCTATTTATGTGTTAGTAATTTTTTTTGTGTTTGTGTTTTTTTACAGGTTTGGTTGTTGGACTACTTCGGATTCCAGTATTGATTTGATGACAGCATTTTTTTTATTCTCAATAAAATTATTAACAAGGGTTGTGTGGGGGGGTTAACCTTATTGCTACTGCCTTAGCAATGGCCGCTGTCTGATTGACAGTCTGATTGAAACTACTGCTACTGCTTGTATATAGGGTACAGAGGGGCCGTTCTCATGATGAAGAGTTGTGTCGTCATGAAGGAAGACTGTGCAACTAGACTTCCGATCCCAGAAATTATATTAGTGAGTGAACTCACATACTGCAATGAGTACACTGCTAATACTTTTCGCTTCCCACATAACCCCTTTAAATTCAGATGTCTGCCTTTTGGTCTCTCCCCAGGAAAGATCCCAGCAATTCAGGAAGTCGGACTTGCTTTATCTTCAGTTTCAAGGCCCCAACAAGATGGATTAAACATACTATTACTGAATGTTATTCCATCCAAGGCCTAAAAGCCCCTACAGGAATCAAAGCACATACGACTCGTTTCACCTCTACATCTTGACCCAGGCATTCTTTGGAGACATATACAGGGTGGCCATATGGTCACTTGAAGTATGACAAGCTAGACATCTATGCCAACAACGAAGCGGCGTTTGGCAGAAGAGTGCTGGAAATGGCATTGTTATAAACCTCCCTTTTTTTTCTTGATTGCTGGTTATATCCCTAGTGAGTGATGCAGTAGGACAAAATGGATAATTGAAATTTAATTACCAAAATTTTTCTTTCCCTGGCAGCACAATATTCTTTCCAAATAAATGTATTGCTGCATACTGACACGTTTAAACTTTGTCTCCAGGATCCTTTTATGGGGTGTAATGGCCGTGTCCTTGGCCACTATCTCCCGCTCCCACCGCAAGACACTCACCCTCCCTGGTGTCTTCTTGTTCACGACTGTTGCCGCACCTCTGCCGTGGTCGATTTTGCCTGCAGCCTTCCACACCACTGCTTTCCTTTTGTTCCTTGGGTGGACAATTTCTTAAGGGGCCATAGCTTGCCAATTCACCCAGGTTTCCTGGGTACTTAAGGTAACCTCCCCCATTGCGCTTTGCCTGAGCAATTAGGTTCTTTAGTCTAGATTGCCAGTACTGCTCATCTGTGTTTAATGTTTTACTTACTGTTAATGACACTACTTCAACTTGACCATCCATGTCTGCTGTCTGCCCTGACCATTTGCTTGTTCACCATGACAATGGTCTGGCTCTGCTAACCATGATTGAACATCTGCCACCTGCCCTGACTTATGCTTTAGTTCAGACCTTGCAAATGTCTACTGATATTGTACCTTGCCTGTCCACGTCGGCCGAGACTACTCTAGGGATAGTGACCTGGGGATACTAGCAGTCAAGTTCACATCTTCATATAAAGGTTAAAGGAACAACACCTAGTTATCCCTTAGACTCTGCTCCCCAATTTATCCCTACACTAAACTTGACAGCACAGTGGGTCCTCACCATCCTCTGTTTGCACTGTGACAGTCTCTAAAATTTCACGGGACATGTATTTTCTTCTACCCTAGTAAGGAAAAAGAGATTGTTAACCCTTTTGTGTGAAAGAAAAATTTTAACTATATGTTTTAAGGATTTGTATGTACAGGGTGGGCCATTTATATGGATACACCTAAATAAAATGGAAATGGTTGGTGATATTAGCTTCCTGTTTGTGGCACATTAGTATATGGTAGGGGGGAAACTTTTCAAGCTGGGTGTTGACCATGGTGGCCATTTTGAATTCGGACATTTTGTATCCAACTTTAGTTTTTTCAATGGGAAGAGGGTCATGTGACACATCAAACTTATCGAGAATTTCACAAGAAAATTAATGGTGTGCTTGGTTTTAACGTTACTTTATTCTTTCATTAGTTATTTACAAGTTTCTGACCACTTATAAAATGTGTTCAAAGTGCTGCCCATTGTGTTGGATTGTCAATGCAACCCTCTTCTCCCACTCTTCACACACTGATAGCAACACCGCAGAAGAAATGCTAGAATAGGCTTCCAGTATCCGTAGTTTCAGTTGCTGCACACCTCGTATCTTCACAGCATAGACAATTGCCTTCAGATGACCCCAAAGATAAAAGTCTAAGGGGGTCAGATCGAGAGACCTAGGGGGCCATTCAACTGGCCCACGATGACCAATCCACTTTCCAGGAAACTGTTCATCTAGGAATGCTCGGACCTGACACCCATAATGTGGTGGTGCACCATCTTGCTGGAAAAACTCAAGGAACGTGCCAGCTTCAGTGCATAAAGATGGAAACATATCATCATGTAGCAATTTCAGATATCCCGTGGCCTTGAGGTTTCCATTGATGAAGAATGGCCCCACTATCTTTGTACCCCATATACCACACCATACCATACATTTTTGTGCTCCAACAGTCTTGGAGGGATCTATCCAATGTGGGTTAGTGTCAGAACAATAGCAGTGGTTTTGTTTGTTAACTTCACCATTCACATAAAAGTTTGCCTCATCACTGAACAAAATGTTCTGTGTAAACTGAGGGTCCTGTTCAAATTTTTGTTTTGCCCATTCTGCAAATTCAGTGCGCCGATCTGGGTCATCCTCGTTGAGATGCTGCAGCAGCTGGAGTTTGTAAGGGTGCCATTTGTGAGTAGCTAATATCTACCGAAGGGATGTTAGACTGATGCCACTCTCCAGTGACATGCGGCGAGTGCTATGCTGTGGGCTCTTGCTGAATGAAGCTAGGACAGCCACTGATGTTTCTTCATTAGTGACAGTTTTCATGCGTCCACATTTGGGCAAATTTAACACTGAACCAGTTTCACGAAACTTGGCAAGCAGTTTTCAAACTGTAGCATGGGAGATGGGTGGTCTCGTAGGGTGTCTTGCATTGAAATCTGCTGCAATGACCCGGGTACTGCGTTCACCAGACATCAACACAATTTCTATCTGCTCCTCACGTGTTAACCTCTGCGACATGTCAATGGCTGTAAACAAAGAGAAGCTTGTAAATAACTCATGAAAGAATAAAGTAACGTTAAAACCAAGCACACCATTGTTTTTCTTGTGAAATTCTCGATAAGTTTGATGTGTCACATGACCCTCTTCCCATTGAAAAAACTAAAGTTGGATACAAAATGGCAGACTTCAAAATGGCCGCCATGGTCAACACCCAGCTTGAAAAGTTTCCCCCCTCCCATATACTAATGTGCCACAAACAGGAAGTTAATATCACCAACCATTCCCATTTTATTTAGGTGTATCCATATAAATGGCCCAGCCTGTACATTATTATTGGTTGATTGAGGGGCAGTTAAAATTGTCTTAGAATGTGCATGCCTAGTATTCCCACAAAAAAATACAAAACGGCAAGACCCAGGGTCTACAAGACATGGAAATTATACGTCTCATTTGATTTTCTTCTTGTCAGTATAATAAATCCTTTTATCTCAATACACAATTGTAGGGTGCTGCTTTATGACATTATCACACTTAGGCCGGGCTCCCACGTAGTGTAAACGCTGCAGAATTTCTGCAACTAAATTCTGTGCGGAAAGTCCGCAGCATTTACAGTAGCAGCAAAGTGCATGAGATTTAGAAAATCTCATGCCCACGCTGTGGAAAAAAATGCAGCATAAACGTTAATAAAAACTGTTCCTACCTAGTTGTTCTCAGTTGGCCCCTGAGACTACAGGGAAAGGTGAGCTTTTTCCATCTGTTAATTTTTTTGTGGTATTGTGTGGTAATCTTTTGTTGTTGTGGTTCTGTGTCTGTGGGGAGACGTGGTCCAGAGCCAAGGTGGCTTAGACCGGCAGCATGGTTGCTATTGGTCTCCTGGTTTGCTCCCTTTGCAGGTGCTGTGTTGCAGCGGCATTGGTTGCCAAGGGATACTACACTTGGTAGAGTAGGGACTCACTTGAAAGAGGTCATCGTGAAATGGCAAGTGAGCTTATACAGTTTGATCAAAATGTTTACTAAGAACCTCATGTTCGTACATTTTATTTTGCTGAGCCGTAATAGATCAATTTTAGCAAGTGGATACAAATGTTAATAAATTTGACCTGCGGTACGGAATTTAAATCGGCAGCCTGTCAATTTATGTTGTGTTTTTGTGGATTTTCTGTTGGGGATGCAAAACCCACAACATAAAGCCAAGTGCTGCCATTTTTTGCGGCGGAAAAGCAGTAATTCCGCCGCAAAAATCGCAACTCAGGAAAAGAGAAATCGTACTTACCCAGAACTCTCTCCTTCTTGCTGCAGGCTGGCCTCCTGGGATGACATTTCATCCCATGTGACCGCTGCAGCCAATCACTGACTGCAGCGTCACATGGCTTGCAACATCATCTTAGGAGGCCGGACTTTGTGCAGAAGAGAGGGAATGCATAAGTATGAAAGTTTTTATAATTTTTTCAGTGCTGCTTTCCACAGCGGAAACTCCGTCCGAAAAACTGTACCACAATGTTGAGCGTTTTTTCGAACAGAAGGTACAGCGGGTTCCTTGTCGGATATGCTGCACAGTTTTTATGCAGCGTATCCGACCCATGGGATCTCGGCCTTAAGGTAACTGGAGAGTGGTATGGAGAGAGTGAGCCAAGCTGTACAACTAAAACAGGTGGAACCACAGAGTCCAGCATACCTTATCAAGCAACAGGGCACACACCTACTACATGCTATTTATAATAATGGTTTTTTCTTATATGTCAGAGGGGTCTTTGAGCTCCCTCCGGCACCAGAGATGAGGTCTGACTGCTAGCTCTTCACACCCTTTTGCTCCGCCCCTAAAAATAATTTACTCAAACAATTAATAAAAATTATTAAGTGCTGCACCATAACTTTTTTCTATATAAGTGAATAATCAAAACGTGTTATCATTTTTTTGTGTACTAAACAATATTTTTTTATACTACAATAATAGTACAATATTATATTGTGCTATATACTTATCCATAAAACATTGTATGGGGTGTACTGTAACTGTAAAGTAACTGTTCCACAACTTTGGCAAGAAATATTCCAAATATCTTTCCAAACAGAACACTGAACAGCTTGTTGGAGTGGCAAGGGACCTGTTCTGCATGAACTATGTGCCATCAAATGCTTTCATTCAATTTACTCATTTGTTTCAAACAGACAACCGATGTCTCTAGATACCAGATTCTCAATTTATTTTTATAGTTCACAATATAAATTAAAAAATGTTTTTTAATTTATCTTTATCCGGCGTAGTCAAACTTTTGAATCCCCTAATACCCTGAGTTAAGTGATCTACCAGGGGATCACGGACAGGTACCTGTGGTGTGCAGAGAGGGCTACTGCAAATTTTTTAACATGTAGTGGCAGCTATTATGATAGCAGCCACTTTACAGACCTCACTAGCTCCACAGCCCTACCTTCCATGCATTCTACCTACATGACTGTACTATTCCTTCCCTCTGCCCTGCTCTGTTCTAGAGATCATAACAGCTGTCAGTGCTATTATAACCTCACAGATGATTATATATTTCAACAAAATGTCCAACACTATAGAAAGCAGGTAACACTCACAGTGAAACACAAACCTACGAGGAGGCAGTTTTCTAACTTATGTGTAGACACAAACAGGAATACAGCCTGGTGGTCTACCTACTTGTCCCTGGTTGAGATTTTCTGGTCCTTACTCTGAGGTCTAGACAGGCACAGTAACTTTTTATATATTGCTACTCACTATATATATTGTTGCTTGAAAAAGGTCCCAAGGTGGGACGGAAATGTTGTACTTGCCATGTTGGCACAATAAACCAAATTTTTTACATCTTGATTATCGGAGTGCTGCTGGATTTACTTCTGGGATATCTGTATGGTATTTGGATCGAGACTATCAGCTGGCACCCTCTACTATTGGATTTTTTTACTTGGAAACTGAGTGCTGCTGCCTTTCTACTGGTATATATATATATATATATATATATATATATATTTATACACACAGTGCCCACCAAAAGTTCCGGAACACCCTCATAACTTTTGAACTTCTCTAGGTAGAGGGTTGAAATTTGGTGGGATTTAATGGGGTATTAAAATTCACCAGTTAATGCAAAAACAAAAAAAACACCCCCACCCCGTTGGGGGCGGTGGGGTGGGCGGGGGAAGAAAAATCTTAAATGGCACGGGGGCTCGAGTGGGGGTTCATTTGAAAGCTCTTTTCAATACAAAAACAATGCTGCAAACTATTTTGAAATAGGATTGTTTTTTTGCTGAGATATTTAACGTTAAAGTTATCATCTTCATTATCGGCTACTGCCGGTGTTAGCATTACCCAAAATGTACCGAGTGGAGATCGCATGGTCGGATTTACATCGCATCGGGGTGCTAGATTAATGTGAGTCCCCTTGCCTCTCACTTTTGTGTGTGTGTGTGTGTGTGTGCGCGCGCGCGCGTGCGTCTGTGTGTACACAGCCCGAGATAAAGACCCCGGTGTTCGTCATTCCCCCCCCAGTATTTAATGACTCCAAACCCTCTCTGCACTGTGTGTGTGTGTGTTGTCCGGCCATTCAAAGCAAGACCGAGGACATGTATTATGTGTATTAGCACAAACATAACAATAACTGTATTAAATCAAATGTTCGAACCGATGTCCTTCAACAACTTCACAGTGTCCTAAGCGAACGTAAAACTTTTCGATAACGTTATTTATAACATCTGGTGTGATCGAAATGTTCACTATTCCCGCAGCTCGTCTAAGTTTGCAATCCTAGTCTCCTAGACTTTACTTTTTAAATAACCCCAGTAAATGGGGTCAGATCTGGTGGTCTCGGTGGCCATTCTATCGGGCCTCTTCTACCAATCCATTGATCAGGAAAATTATCGTTCAGAAGATTTCGAGCTCGCAGAGAAAAATGAGCTGGAGCTCCATCCTGCTGATACCAAACATTACGGAAAGCTTCTCCAGCAATATTTTTTTTATTTATTTATTTTTTTAAATTTCACTCTTTATTCAACATTTTTGTAAAACATAGAATTCATTGCAAACAGTGAGGCCAACATAGCCGTACATAAAGGTCACAGAATATTATGCATTACACTGTTGACATATTATCATAGTAACATACCATTTGGAGAATTACAACTTATGACCCAAACAATATTCCAGGATGCAATCCCATACTTACAAAATCATAGGTATCAGAGATTCCAAAAATCGTTTAAATTCAAACACCTTCATGGTTTAGGGTTGAGTTCCCATAAACATCCTAGTGAGGGAGAGCCCCGGAGTTCAAGTATGCACACCATATAGACCAATTTACATTGAACTTCTCAACCTGGTTGAGTCGTACCGCCACCATCCTTTCCATAACATAATCAAATTTAACCATGTTTACCAATTCTGCCACCGTTAAGGGAGCAGAAGACTTCCACGACCTAGCAATTAGCAACCTAGCGGCTAGGATAATATGACCTACTACATGTCTGATTTGTGCAGGGATATCAGACAAACCTATGAAACATAAGGCTAAGGCAGGTGAGGGAGATATCTGAGTAGCCGATATAGAGCTAATAAGGGCAAACACCACCTTCCAAAATATAAACACCAAGGGACACTGCCACCACACATGCATATAGTTCCCCGGGAACCCACATTGCCGCCAACATAGAGGGGAGTATAGGGGGTTAATTTTGGCTATCTGGGAGGGAGTTCTATACCAACTTAAGATAATTTTATGTGCAGTTTCCCAATGGCTAGCTCCCCTGGAAATTTTTCTAACCCAATGAATAGCCGTATACCAATCTTTGAGCGGGACCTCTTGTTCTAAATCCGCTTCCCATTTCAGGAAATAGCCGGGTTTTGATGCGGATACTGTGCTACTGAACCCAGAATAAAACAACGTTATGCCCCTAAGTTTCTGGTTCTCATTAGTAAAGAATCTATATGCAGTAGCTGGAAAATAGGGTGCGTCTATTGTTAGAGAGTGTAAAGCATGACGGAGTTGTAAATATTTATAAAAATCCCTCTGAGGGAGTCCATACTTGAGGACCAGTTGTTGGAACGAAAATAAAATGGCGGAATCATACAGAGAACCTATAGTGTTCACCCCAGCTAGTACCCAGTTTTCGACATGAAGGTCCGGCACTAACAAGGAGATATATCCCAGCGGTAATAGTTTCAAAGCCACGCATTCCGTTATAGGTGTGGAAGCTACTAGAAATTGCCATGAAGACAAAGATACGGTTATCGAGGAAAGGCGGACTGACGGCACCCACCGGGAGGGTCTACCCATAGACAACAAGGAAATCAAGGGTTGAGCTGCAGCAGCCCTCTCTATCTCCACCCATCTGATATCTGTATTCCCCCTCCACCAGTGCTTAAGATGGGAAAGAACTGTTGCGTGATAGTATTTCTTAACATCCGGGACTCCCATTCCTCCACTAGAACAGTGCCTAGTCATAGTGGAAACACAAATTCTGGGTTTCCGTCCTGCCCAGATAAAATTAGTGATAATTCTTTGTAAATTCGTGAGATAGTTAATAGGCACAGGAATAGCAACAGTACGAAAAAGATACAACACAATTGGTAACACCATCATTTTCACCACCGCCACCCTCCCTGCCCATGAGATCATTGGCTTTGAAAACCCCTCTAACATTTTAGATATTTTAGATAACAAGGGCATATAATTTTTAGAGAAAAGTGCGGAGCTGGGGCTAGTAATATACACCCCCAAATACATAATACTGCCCTCCTGCCACTTATATGGATATTCAGATGTCAGCCTATTTTTAGTTTGAGAATCCACCCCCAAATTCAATATCTGGGACTTCAAAGCATTAACCGAATAAGAAACTCTTCCAAACTCCGCTAAAGAGTTTTGTAACGCAGGCAATGACGTACAGGGGTCAGTTATAGCTATGAGAACATCATCTGCATAAAGGCCTATCTTATGTTCGGATCCTACTTTAATACCTATTATGTCAGAATTGGTCCTAATTACTTCCGCCAACGGCTCCATTACGAAAGCAAAAATGAGAGGGGACAGAGGACACCCCTGCCGTGTACCATTACTAATTGTGAGGGGGTCAGAAAGAAAACCAGAGGTCAAAACCCTAGCCGAAGGATTAGAGTACAATTGTAATGGCAGGAAGGAGGTGAAGGGAAAGTGAGCCCTAATCTACCCACCGCCCTGTCCCTGCCTACTTGCAACGACCCGCCCTAGGCGACGAGGTACAACTGGGCGGCGGTCCCTACGCTGGCTAAGTGCACAGGAAGACAAACAGGGAACACGCAAGGGAAGGGGCAGTAGCCACGGAACGCCACGAGGAAACGGGGCGGCGAACGAACAGTCAGGACCAGGACGAAGTGAGTACACCCGAGCGGACACGGAGACAGAAGCAAGCCAGGGCAAGCAAAGCAGGTCAAGCAGAACTGCAGCAAGGCAGAAGCACGGCAGAAGCAGGCTGGAGCAAGCAGCAGTGGGGCCAGGAATCCAAAAGAATTACAAGCACTGAGGGAGAGCACAGGGCAGGTAATAAAGGGCAGGGGGCGGAGCTAACTCCGAGAGACCAGGCCGCGATAGGCTCTCCCACTCCTGAGCCTGCCACCCTGCTTGGTGGGAGAAGGTGTCAGTCGAACAGGTCTGGCCTCAGGTGTGGATTGATTAATCCCAGGAGTGTAGCTAGATGAAGTACCTGGCAGATCCCTAACAACAATGCCGATATTGCGGAGCCAATGTTACCCGTCAGTCCAAAGCGCGACAAAATGTGAGACAGATACCTCCAATTTACCCTGTCAAACGCCTTCTCCGCGTCCAAGGTTAACAGCAGAGAAGGCGTCCGAGATGCCTCCACCCATTGCACAAGATCAATAAACCGCCTTGTCCCATCCAGAGCTTGCCGTCCAGACACAAATCCCACCTGATCAGATTTAACCAAGTTTGGAATTATATTGTATAATCTATTGGACAGGATTTTCGCATAAATTTTTATATCCGAATTTAATAATGATATTGGGCGAAAATTTACCGGGTCAGTTGGTTCCTTCCCCGGTTTTGGGAGAGTAACAATAGTGGCAGACAACATTTCAGCAGGAAATGCGCCCTCAGAAACCGCTTTATTAAACACTGCTAGTAAATGCGGAGCTAGAATAGAGGGGTAACACTTATAATAATTATTAGTGAATCCGTCCGGACCCGGAGCTTTAAAGGGTTTTAGAGCAGAAATAGCTTGGGTTTCCAGCAATATTTTGAATAGCCGATATCACTTGGTTTCTTAGTAAATTGCAGTAATTTTTTGCATTTATGTTTCCTTCAATGAAAAACGGTCCTACGATATGATTGAGCAATGTTCCGGCCCAAACGATAATCTTCTGAGGATACTGGGTACGACTGTCTCTCATTCAATGTGGATTTTCGTCTGCCCAATACCTCATGTTCTGTTGATTTACAGAACAGTTAAGTTCAAACTTAGGTTCAACAGGTCCAGTTGAAAATCTGATGATTATCATCAAATCGTGTCATCATTGTATCGCAAAATTCCACTCTTCTGTCATAATCGTCTTCGGATGGCTCCTGAACTAGACGTATTTTATAAGGATGATAATGATGCCTCTTCAAAATTTGACGGACTGATATGGCGCTGATATCATTTTGTTGTGGTCCATTCGAGACAGATGTATGAGGATTATCATGTACAGTGAGCAGAACATCCGGATTTTGGTACGTCTTTAATTGAACCGGTTATTTCAAAACGATGAACAGTTCTTTTAACAGTTGACAATAAAATTGGATCACGGATACGATAAGTGGCATTGAATAAAGCTGCTACTTCTCGATAGGATCTTATTTTTTCTTCGCCATACCCTCTCATCATCAATAAAGTGATCCTTTCTGTTTCGGTCAAATGCATAGAAATGTACAAAAATTAGAGTTAGCGCTCTCTGAAATTCACAAGCGACTACCGAAATGTGTACACATGAAATCATGTTACAATCCGTAGACAAGTATCACATTAATCTAGCACCCCGATGAGATGTAAATTAGACCGTGCAACCTCCACGCGGTACATTTTGGGTAATGCTATCACCGGCGGTAGCCGATAATGAAGATGATAACTTTAACGTTAAATATCTCAGCAAAAAAAAATTGTATCTCAAAATCGTTTGCAGCATTGTTTTTGTATTGAAAAGAGCTTTCAAATCCCCACTCGACGCCCCGTGCAATTTAAGATTTTGCTTCCCCTGCCCACTCCACTGCCCCCAAGGGGGTGGGGTGTTTTTTTTGGGCGTTAACTGGTAGATTTTATGACCCCATTAAATCCCACCAAATTTCAACCCTCTACCTCGAGCCATTCAAAAGTTATGAGGGTGTTCCGGAACTTTTGGTGGGCACTGTATATATATATATATGTGTATTCATTGGCTTTGAAAACCCCTCTAACATTTTAGATATTTTAGATAACAAGGGCATATAATTTTTAGAGAAAAGTGCGGAGCTGGGGCTAGTAATATACACCCCCAAATACATAATACTGCCCTCCTGCCACTTATATGGATATTGAGATGTCAGCCTATTTTTAGTTTGAGAATCCACCCCCAAATTCAATATCTGGGACTTCAAAGCATTAACCGAATAAGAAACTCTTCCAAACTCCGCTAAAGAGTTTTGTAACGCAGGCAATGACGTACAGGGGTCAGTTATAGCTATGAGAACATCATCTGCATAAAGGCCTATCTTATGTTCGGATCCTACTTTAATACCTATTATGTCAGAATTGGTCCTAATTACTTCCGCCAACGGCTCCATTACGAAAGCAAAAATGAGAGGGGACAGAGGACACCCCTGCCGTGTACCATTACTAATTGTGAGGGGGTCAGAAAGAAAACCAGAGGTCAAAACCCTAGCCGAAGGATTAGAGTACAATGCCGATATTGCGGAGCCAATGTTACCCGTCAGTCCAAAGCGCGACAAAATGTGAGACAGATACCTCCAATTTACCCTGTCAAACGCCTTCTCCGCGTCCAAGGTTAACAGCAGAGAAGGCGTTCTAGATGCCTCCACCCATTGCACAAGATCAATAAACCGCCTTGTCCCATCCGGAGCTTGCCGTCCAGACACAAATCCCACCTGATCAGATTTAACCAAGTTTGGAATTATATTGTATAATCTATTGGACAGGATTTTTGCATAAATTTTTATATCCGAATTTAATAATGATATTGGGCGAAAATTTGCCGGGTCAGTTGGTTCCTTCCCCGGTTTTGGGAGAGTAACAATAGCGGTCAAATGCATAGAAATGTACAAAAATTAGAGTTAGCGCTCTCTGAAATTCACAAGCGACTACCGAAATGTGTACACATGAAATCATGTTACAATCCGTAGACAAGTATCACATTAATCTAGCACCCCGATGAGATGTAAATTAGACCGTGCAACCTCCACGCGGTACATTTTGGGTAATGCTATCACCGGCGGTAGCCGATAATGAAGATGATAACTTTAACGTTAAATATCTCAGCAAAAAAAAATTGTATCTCAAAATCGTTTGCAGCATTGTTTTTGTATTGAAAAGAGCTTTCAAATCCCCACTCGACGCCCCGTGCAATTTAAGATTTTGCTTCCCCTGCCCACTCCACTGCCCCCAAGGGGGAGGGGGTGTTTTTTTTTGGCGTTAACTGGTAGATTTTATGACCCCATTAAATCCCACCAAATTTCAACCCTCTACCTCGAGCCATTCAAAAGTTATGAGGGTGTTCCGGAACTTTTGGTGGGCACTGTATATATATATATGTATATATATATATATATATATATATATATATATATGTAGTGCAGTCACAACAACCCCCATATAGAGCTTCTAAAACAGTATCCACAGTGCCCTAACCAATGGCTAGCAACATTGTCGACTATATAGTTCCCATTCAGCGACAGTCCTGATGCCCTATATAAAGTGTCAGTCCATGTCTACAAAAATTAGTGCACCCATAAATAAAGCAGCCACTAATTCTTACTTCCTCCTTTCTTCAGCACTGCTTGCCGCTCCTAGTTACATATTTCAGTGGTTACATGTGCCAGAGTTTGGCATAAAAGGTGAAACTCTGAAAGTTTGCTTCTGCAGTATTATACAAGAGTAATTTTATCAGTTATTATTAACACAGAACAGACATACATTTAGATGAAAGTAATTAGCTACTAACCCCCTGCCTTCTTCAGGTGGTTTAAAGGGCTATTTAAATAGTCCTCCTTTATTTTATGTGCTCTGTTTGATGGCACTGCTCTCTCCTGCGCACAATGCCTTCAACTGGTTGCACTTGTAGCGCTATAGCGGTGTCATATTTTAGACAATGCACATATATTTGGCATCATCTTCACAGGAGAATAAGGGGATATATCTTTGGGGTAAATAATATTGATTGAACCAACTACCTTAAAGAGGCTCTGTCACCACATTATAAGTGGCATATCTTCTACATAATATGATCGGCACTGTAATGTAGATTACAGCAGTGTTTTTTATTTAGAAAAACGATCATTTTTGACGGAGTTATGACCTATTTTAGCTTTATGCCAATGACTTTCTTAATGCCCAACTGGGCGTGTTTTACTTTTTGACCAAGTGGGCGTTGTACAGAGAAGTGTTTGACGCCGACCAATCAGCGTCATACACTTCTCTCCATTCATTTGCACAGCACATAGTGATCTTATTATATCACTATGTGCAGACACATACACACATATTAACGTTACTCAAGTGTCCTGACAGTGAATAGACATCACTACCAGCCAGGACGTGATGTCTATTCAGAATCCTGACACTTTGCTAACGTTTGTGGTTGATTTACAGCACAGCAAGCATAATCTCGTTTTAAATGACAGTTTACAGCGTAATCTCGCGAGACTATGCTTGCTGTGCTGTAAATCAACCACAAACGTTAGCGAAGAGTCAGGATTCTGAATAAACATCACGTCCTGGCTGGTAGTGATGTCTATTCACAGTCAGGACACTTGAGTAACATTAATGTGTGTGTATGTGGCTGCACATAGTGATCTAGTAAGATCACTATGTGCCTTAAAAATGAATGGAGAAAATTGTATGAAGCTGGTTGGTCAGCGTCATACACTTCTCTGTAAAGCGCCCACTTGGTCAAAAAGTAAAACACACCCAGTTGGGCATTAAGAAAGTAATTAGCATATTCTAATATAGGTCATAACTCCGTCAAAAATGATAGTTTTTCTAAATAAAAAAACATTGCTGTAATCTACATTACAGCGCCGATCATATTATGTAGAAGATAGGCCACTTATAATGTGGTGAGCCTCTTTAAAACAAAATCTAAAAATAATTATATATATATTCTTTTTTTTTTTTTTTTTCTATTTCTGAGCATTTTTCCCAAAATAAGACTTCTTAATGAAATTTAAAAAAACATCAGATCCAATTTGTAAAAATGAAAAAGCCTTAAAAAAAATTGGGGAAGTCTAAGAAAAAAAAAATTGCCTTGCTTTGAGCATCAAGAAACAAAACACTTTTAGACATGAAAGGGTTAAATTTGTCTATTAGTTCTTTTCAATCGGTTAGAAGACAAAGATCACGTACAACATAATAGGCTTCAAATGTATCATCGCTGAACAAGTACAGTACAGACATCTCCTTTGTTAACTTGAGCACATTACGCCAGCGTTCTTTCATGTAGCTACAATATAATTTATTTGTTATCCCCTAAAAAAATGCACAAACAGATAATAGTCAACATGTGGTTCCCTTATGTTACAAGTGGAAAGGTTGAGTGGTCCATGGACCTTAGATAATAAGACAATGGATGCTTCCCAAACAAAAACACAAATGATTGGTTTCCACATTACAGCATGCAGTGGTAAACAATGAAAGCACTGCCGACAGGAGAAGCAGATTTACCAGATACTTCAGGCTTTTTGTCTTATGAATTTTTAATACCGGGGTTTTTTTTTTTGTTGCTTAGAGATTAGGGTCCTGAATTAGCTGGAGAAAATATTTTTGGGAAAGAAAACTGAAACAGTTCTTTGTAAGCCTGCCAAACACTAAGATCAGAACTTTGAACATACACCCACCATGATTCTCTTTCCCAAGTTAATCTTCGAGCAAACATGAAAATACTGCTGCCTTGTTACATGGATCTTATTGTCAGTGGTGTTGATTTTGTGCCTTATTGTATTTGCTTTGAATTTCACCAGGTTATCTCGTGGGAAGATTTTACATGAGGTTACTGGAGCAGCAAGTGCATGTTTATTTGTAACACACAATATTCCACGAGATAAGGCATGGATGAATAATTCATAACTGTATCAAGACAATAACTTGTATACTACAGCAAGTGAAGCGTATCTTCCTCAGGTACACATTCAGAAGGACTAGGGGGCTGACCTAGAAATCTAGGCAAATTTATGAGGAGAAACAAAAAAGAGGAGATCATGCAACTCTCTGAAAGAATGTGCTATGCAAGTCAAAGGAAAATATATATGCAAAAGCCACTAATAATGAAAAGAGAGGCAAGACATATACATCCGTAGATAGTCATGTGAACAAATAAGGACACCCCGTGTAAAGATTGTTTTTTTAACATATGTGGATATATCAATAATTTATCTCCATTCAAATCGTGTATAAAGATAGAGGTCATATAATTAAATGAAAAGCAACAACTTGACAATCATTTGTTAAACAAAACAAAAAAATCGCACATATGCAATTACCTTGTATGTGACTACAATACCTATTTTAGTGCCCTTTTTCAGAAGCAACCTCCAAACAGGCTTTTCATATAACTGTCTACCAGATGTGCGATGTTTGAGGGGTATTTTTGCATGCATAAGCTGTTGGAAATAGCCCCAGAGGATCTCAATGGCATTTAGATCTGGGTTTCTATAATTCTCTTTTTGCTATGAAAATGCTGTTTAGTCTATGTAATGTAGTAAGAAAGTGTATTGTACTTGTCAGTGCGGATCTTTAGTTGCTCTATTTCTGTGTGGGGGCCACTAAGGGGGTATTACTATGGTGTGGTTACACCTGTGGGGGCCACTAAGGGGGTATTACTACTGTGTGAGGACACTAAATGAGCACTACTACTGTGTGGGGGGGCACTAATAGGCATTTTAACTCAATAGCCACTAAGTGGGCATTTTTACTGTGACAAAGGTATTAATGGGGCATTATTCTGTGTGGGGAACACTAAGCAAGCATTATTACTATGTGAGGCAGCCTTATTATGTGAGGGCACTAAGGGGTCATCCTTACTGTGTGAGGGGCACTTTGGGGGCATTAGAAAATAAGAAGGTACCCTTAATATGTTAGGGGCACCAGCAGGATGGAAAGATTCTGTACAAGGTGAGGATATACTGGGAAAGTAAAAAGCTAAAGACATCTGGAGAGTAAACTCTGCAGAGCCGGGAAACATAGTCTTGTCGGTCTGGGTCAGATCGAGAGAAAGGGGAAATTGAACCAGTCCAATCAGAGAATCCGCCACTGGATATAATTGTACTGTATACAAATAACTGTATTCACAGCATGGTAATACTCTGCAGAGCGTTAGTGTAGATCTGGCATGTGACAACTATATGGTGATATTATTGGTTGTATTGGTATCTGTTGTAGTTATAAATGGACATGGTGTGGAGATATTATTTGGTCCTTTATGGCGGTATTATTCCAACATATCAGTGCATAACTGTTTGTTACGTTATTCCTAAACCTGTAAGGGTACACTTGGTGGCTTGTTTATTTTTTTATATACGACTGAGCAGAAAATTGTTTTCTTGCCTACATTTCACATGGAGCTGGTATATGTTCATGCTTGATAAGGGGGATTCAAATGTTTTTTTTATGGGGCCCAACTTTTCCTAGTTACTCCCCGGTCTGGATAACAATATAGGCTGTAACTCAGAATGAGTAATAAAGATAAGTAATGCAGTATACCTGCAAATTTACTCAAATTTTTGTGCACATAATATGTAAATAACAACTATAAAATTGGGCTCAGTCTTTGATTATTTGGATTTTAGCAGTCTGTTTCATTCTTCGTTCTAATAGTTATTCTAAATATGACATATTATAATGATCAAGTATTGGGCAGTGCAAGATAACATAGTTTAATATCACTAAAAATATTTCTCTGATTTTAGACTTAAAGAAAAGGTTTAACTTTATGTTAAACTCCTCTATCATATGAAATATAGCTGCTTCCTTTAACTAGAGTAGATATGTTTTGAAGAGGCTGCTTTATGTGAACTTCTGATTTAAAATGCTCTTTGTGCATGTTTAATGTTCTTGCAAAGCAAAATTGCAAGATGTCTACTGAGCTTTTAGTCATAGAAAACTGTTCCACCAAAGAATATTCAAGGCAATCTCCTGAGGTCGTATAATTACGCATATTTAATTATTTTACTTCACGCATTATGATAAACTGGTGAATAGGCATAATGGCAAGGCATAAAAAGTAAGCAAGACCTTTTACTTTACAGGTATAAACTCATAGAAAATTATAATTTAGAAATACTTTTCTGGCCAAGTATCAAAGGTTATCTTTGAATGGCACACAGAAATATCAGTACATAAGTAATATATTGCACTTTACAGTATGTGGATAATTGTGTGTTGCTTGGGCTAGTGTGTGCTCCCAAAAGATTGATGGATTCAATTATGGTAAGAAAGTAACAAAGTTAATTGATCAAAAGCACACAAAATATAAAGGAGGCTAGTCAATTTAGAATTGTTTGGGTTTCATTAACAACCAGGGCCAAATTATAGTAAGAGCACAAGGGACATGTACCTTTGGGCTTCTGCCACTTTGGGGATATATGGGAGCCTCCACCAAACAACCTCCCTGATAGCCATTTGGTGAGGCTATCCAGTCGTAAAGAGATAGAAAGTTGGCTACGCATGTGCTTGACTTTCTTTTGAAATCTAAGTTATGCCTCAGTTAAACTATTTCCATAACTTATAAGTACTCCACAAGAGAATGAACAAATGGCTATGTGGCTGTACTGGGTGGTTTAAATGGGTTGTGGGTCTCAGAGGTAAGATGGGGACCCACACCAAATATTTTCCCCAAAACCCTCCACCAACCTTAATCTAGCCCTGGCAACAACTATAAGATGAATCAGGGAAAAGGAAAGGGGAAAAGGATGTGGTCTGTGAAGAAATTAATAATTAACTTTTATTAAGTATGCATTAAGAAAATGATTAAAAGGTCCAATGGTGCAATTTGGTATGTGTGAGTGACCCCTCAATTCACATACCCTTGGCCAAAAATTAATAGATGAGGTAATATATAATATTGCTGTCCGTTGTTCCGTTACTAGTACCAGATAATTAAACTGCAGTGGCCACAGATTAATGAAAATGAATGAAACTGTAAATTAGTAGTTCACTCTGTCTTAGATTGGACCGGCTGTATAGCCTGGATTAGAGTATTGACTGTTACACTGTATAATACTAAGTGCAGCTGGGCCAGTAGCGGTGTGCCCTGTAATGAGAAGAGGTATGGGAATAAGCAAGGTGAAACCTTGCAAGCCTCTTACCCCTGCGTTAGTGTTGGTATGGTGGTGTAAACAGTAAATGAACTGCACCCTCACGCTGGTGTCCCTGGGGATCAGAGCAGCAGCGTTGGGAACGGTCGTGTAATACAGTGAGAACACTGGACAAATTCACATCCAGGATTAACATTTGGCGAAGATTCATAGACGACATATTACTCATCTGGAACGGTCCCTCTATAGAACTTGAAGAGTTTATAAGGGTTCTGAATACCAACAACTTCAACCTTAGATTAACTCTCACATATGACCAGCATTCAATTCCTTTTCTGGATGTGAGGTTGTTCACCAATGAGCAAGGCACTATTGAGACAGACCTCTACCGCAAGAAAACAGCTACAAACAGCCTTCTGGATGCAACAAGTGCACACTCTGTTAACACTATCAGAGGCATACCGAAGGGAGAGTTCCTACGCCTCAGACGGAATTGTTCCACATTCCAGCTCTTTAAAATGCGGGCAACAGAACTTAAGAACAGGCTGTCAAGCAGGAATTACAGTAACAGAAATATCAAGAAAGCCTATAATTGGGCGCTGAGGACTGATCGTGATAGCTTATTGACCCCTAAAATTAGGGCCAACATAACACAACCACAACCACGATTTATTACAGATTACAATGAAAACTGTATTCCCATACCTCTTCTCATTACAGGGCACACCGCTACTGGCCCAGCTGCACTTAGTATTATACAGTGTAACAGTCAATACTCTAATCCAGGCTATACAGCCGGTCCAATCTAAGACAGAGTGAACTACTAATTTACAGTTTCATTCATTTTCATTAATCTGTGGCCACTGCAGTTTAATTATCTGGTACTAGTAACGGAACAACGGACAGCAATATTATATATTACCTCATCTATTAATTTTTGGCCAAGGGTATGTGAATTGAGGGGTCACTCACACATACCAAATTGCACCATTGGACCTTTTAATCATTTTCTTAATGCATACTTAATAAAAGTTAATTATTAATTTCTTCACAGACCACATCCTTTTCCCCTTTCCTTTTCCCTGATTCAACTCAGCTCAAATTGGTGGTGCACACCATGTGGTCTCTCTGACATGACATATATTGTGTAATAGGTGATCCTCACCAATCCTTGCAAATTGCTGTGTCCTGCTTGGACATTCTCTGATCACCCCGTTCACTACCTAATTCTATAGAACACCATGGCCCAAACCAGCATTTTAGATCAACTCAAACAGAGACAAGCACGCCAAAAAGAAGAGTTCGGCAGCGTCTTCTCAGACACTCGGGTCTGCACTCAAGAGACCCAAGTAACAGAACTGCACATGGATGACCTTGTCAAGAAGTTTAAAAACCTTCAAATTAGACAAGTACAGTCCACTTGGACTAAAATCACATTAGAACAATATTTGGAACAGGGGCTCATTTCCAGAGGTCTGCGAATTCCACTCTTCCCCTCATATGAACTTTCCAAAGCTGGATTAAAGGAGAAATGGGAATCAGCCCTAACAGCGTGTTCCAACACGCTTATGGGCATATTAATTGAAGACGAAACCCATATCTTGAACATAGTCGAAAAGGATCTTGAAGCCCTTACACCTAATTTGGAGAAGTATGAGGGCTCAATACAATTCGCAGAGGTTTTCAAAAAAACATTAGACCATGTAGATTTGGTTGAAGTCAAAATCAAAAACCGCAAAAAGAAAAAATATGCACGAGATAAGGCAGACTTCGCCAGAGGAGAAATCTACGATTGGGGCAAAAAGAGGTCCCTGAGGTTCCCAAGTGGTAGACCAACTAATACAAGAACTCACCCAGAGTCAATGGACCCACATGAATTTTCTGACACAGGGACAGATGGGACAGATCCTTCAGACTCAGATACAGACCTACAGCCAACTCAGGGTAGACAATTGAGTAGGAACAGAAATCCCAATAGAAAACCTGATAACATCACCACCGAAGTCCCTTTTTTACGGGACAGAGGGAGGTGGGGCTTCAGGGGCTCCCAACAGTGGAGGAAAGAATCTCAGAGACCCCACAAAAAATGAAGTCCAGTAACGTAGATCCCAGTGAGGAATGCCTGAGGGTCATTAATCTCTCTAATCATGTACTCACTGAATTTCAAACCTCAGTCCTCAGTAAAGGTTTTAACTTCTGCCTAACAACCAAATTAAACAAATTCACTGTCATTAAAGACCTTCACCTCTTTGGACGCAAATTGTTCTATCAAAAAATGTATAATAGACAAGTAAATAACGCTAACAATGAACAGCTTAATACTGTCGGCATTGAGTGGCTCTCAGAAATAGAACTTAATACACTGGAAGACCTTGAGGAACTTTTATTTGAAAACTCCACACAGCCAGGTGAACCTGGTCCCGGACCCCTCACTACAACCTCTCATAAAAAATCCAAAGTTAAATCTAAGACCTCAATCATGCCATCCCTGGATGGTTGTCCAGCTATCAAAGTCTTTATTGACCTAGTGTCACAGGATTTATTGTCACTCTCTGACCAATGGCCATCCAACAACCTTAGCCCAGACGAAGAACGGGCACTTTATGAAATGAGAAAATGGGACGATGTTGTTTTTAAAAATTCCGATAAAGGGGGTAACGTTGTCATCTGGTCCAAAGATAAATATGTACAGGAGGCAAAAAAGCAACTATTGGACAAAGCGTGTTATCGGCCACTTTGGGGAGACCCAACAGAACAATTCCTCACGGAATATAATAACATGATACTGGATGGTTTTGAAGGAGGTGCCATAACCGCCAAAGAGAGGGATTATATGAAGGTACAATACCCTAGAATTGCCACGTTTTATCTCCTTCCGAAAGTACATAAAAATTCCACCAATCCTCCAGGGAGGCCTATTGTCTCTGGTGTGGGGAATTTGACTGAGAAATGTAACCACTGGTTAGATGAGGAACTACGCGAATTGGTCTACCAGTTGCCCTCCCACACCAGGGATACCATGCAGGTCCTTAAAGACCTCAATGGTAGCTCCCTGGAGGAGAGTGAATGGCTTACCACATGCGACGTAGAGTCCCTCTATACTAGCATAGATCATAAGGTAGGCTGTGCAGCGGTGGAATTTTTCTTGCAGAGAAGGGAAGGTTACAATTCATCCCGTAGAGACTTTGTCTTACGTGCACTTTTGTTCATTTTGAAGCATAATTATTTCCTTTTTGATGGCAGATTCTACCTGCAGCTACGCGGAACAGCCATGGGAGCGGCAGTGGCACCCACCTTTGCCAATCTATACCTGGGCTGGTGGGAAGAATGTCATGTCTTCTGTCCCGAAATGGACAAATTCACATCCAGGATTAACATTTGGCGAAGATTCATAGACGACATATTACTCATCTGGAACGGTCCCTCTATAGAACTTGAAGAGTTTATAAGGGTTCTGAATACCAACAACTTCAACCTTAGATTAACTCTCACATATGACCAGCATTCAATTCCTTTTCTGGATGTGAGGTTGTTCACCAATGAGCAAGGCACTATTGAGACAGACCTCTACCGCAAGAAAACAGCTACAAACAGCCTTCTGGATGCAACAAGTGCACACTCTGTTAACACTATCAGAGGCATACCGAAGGGAGAGTTCCTACGCCTCAGACGGAATTGTTCCACATTCCAGCTCTTTAAAATGCGGGCAACAGAACTTAAGAACAGGCTGTCAAGCAGGAATTACAGTAACAGAAATATCAAGAAAGCCTATAATTGGGCGCTGAGGACTGATCGTGATAGCTTATTGACCCCTAAAATTAGGGCCAACATAACACAACCACAACCACGATTTATTACAGATTACAATGAAAACTGGGATGGAATGACGAATATCCTGAACCACCATTGGAACATCTTACTCAGTGACCCAGTGCTCAAAAATCTCCTTACCAATAAAGTCTCCTTGGGATATAGAAAGTGCAAAACTATTTCAAATATCCTGGTACAAAGTCACTTTTCAAGAAAGAATAGAGCCAATAAGGTACTCAGTCCTGGTTTCCATCCGTGCAAAATGTGTAGAGCTTGCCGGGTACTAGTGGACAAAAAAGAGTTTGTAGACGCCCTTGGTAACCTCCATCGGATTACAGATCACATAAGATGCTCAACTGCTGGTGTGATTTACTGCCTTGAATGCCCGTGTGGCCTCAAATATATTGGGAAAACCAAGAGAGAATTGCGCATACGAATTCGCGAGCACATCAATTCAATAATCAATTTTGAAAAAAATATGAAAGACTGCAAGACCAAAAACAAGCCCTTCACCCCGACCCCTATAGCTAGACACTTCGGGGACGCACATAATTCTGACTGGACCACCCTGAAGGGCTGGGCCCTGTGCCAAATACATCTGGGCATCAGAAGGGGCAATCTAGATCAAGCACTCCTTAAAAAGGAGAGCGAATGGATCTTCCACATGCGGACTGTGAGTCCCACAGGACTAAATGAAAATTTTGGCTTTGGCTGTTTTTTATAACAAACATACACCTTGTTTTTGGCTGCTTCTCATATTAATACAATAAAGCTAATAATATAAGCTACATAACTGTATATGAAAATCCCTTCATAAAATCTTTCATAAATGCTGCTCCTTACAACACAATGGGGACTGAGGGAAAATCTCCCCTATCCCCTTATTATTTCCCAGTATTGATTCATATCTGCATAATTGCAGAGCTTAGGAAATGTCTATAATTTAATTTGAACTTTGACACATCTGTAAGGTGTACTATAACTGCTGCCATATGTTCTATCTCAAATCTAATGACAACACGTCTAATCCCATACCAATAGAGACCAAGGTCTCTGATTGGCTAATGGGGCTGTCATTCAGCCATGAACCCTATTTATAGGGCGGTCTAATGGCGGCTTTTCACCCCTAGAAGAAGCCAGAATTCTGGCGAAACGCGCGTCGGGTGCTCAGCAACAATTTTAATAATCCTATGGTGCACTACTTGGCATCCCTGTCCAAGTTCCACTATTTGCTCCACGATCCTCCTTCAACCACGGCTGCCAGCTGCTTGCTGGCTGTCCGTGCTTGTGACTGCAGTGCGCCCTGCTGAGTCTATCAGCTGGGTGATTCATCCTGTCTGGCCTATCGCCGGCTCCCGTTGGTGACTCAGTTCACCTGCGGGTACTGACAGTAACCCTGCCGCACACACTGCTTCTCGGCTCACAGCTGAGCACAGCTACTATTGCTTACGGCCGTTCTCACTTTGCCTCTCAGCTGACAGCTGAGAGTGTTCTCACTGTAATATACGACCGTTCCCAACGCTGCTGCTCTGATCCCCAGGGACACCAGCGTGTGGGTGCAGTTCATTCTCGGCTCACAGCTGAGCACAGCTACTATTGCTTACGGCCGTTCTCACTTTGCCTCTCAGCTGACAGCTGAGAGTGTTCTCACTGTATTACACGACCGTTCCCAACGCTGCTGCTCTGATCCCCAGGGACACCAGCGTGAGGGTGCAGTTCATTTACTGTTTACACCACCATACCAACACTAACGCAGGGGTAAGAGGCTTGCAAGGTTTCACCTTGCTTATTCCCATACCTCTTCTCATTACAGGGCACACCGCTACTGGCCCAGCTGCACTTAGTATTATACAGTGTAACAGTCAATACTCTAATCCAGGCTATACAGCCGGTCCAATCTAAGACAGAGTGAACTACTAATTTACAGTTTCATTCATTTTCATTAATCTGTGGCCACTGCAGTTTAATTATCTGGTACTAGTAACGGAACAACGGACAGCAATATTATATATTACCTCATCTATTAATTTTTGGCCAAGGGTATGTGAATTGAGGGGTCACTCACACATACCAAATTGCACCATTGGACCTTTTAATCATTTTCTTAATGCATACTTAATAAAAGTTAATTATTAATTTCTTCACAGACCACATCCTTTTCCCCTTTCCTTTTCCCTGATTCAACTCAGCTCAAATTGGTGGTGCACACCATGTGGTCTCTCTGACATGACATATATTGTGTAATAGGTGATCCTCACCAATCCCAACAACTATAAGAGCATTATAATTTCCGTAGTGTGGTTATCACTTGGACACCAATATATTAATGTATGCAACTCTTTTAAAGGAGTTCTGTAGTATATACTTTTATACTACATCCAGGACCGATTCTAGCTTTTCTGCTGCCTGACGCAATAATTGATATGGCGCCCCCCAAATTTTGATTGACATCCCCCTGGCTGTTCTACATCACTAGCAGCCTCCTCCAACTCTTGCAGATGCGCTGATGCCTTGTACTGGCATGCACGGTACAGCGATGAAGCCGGGCAGAGTATACCTCGCTGCACGTTGCGTGTCCAAGTAGTCCAAGGAATTTGTGCATCCGAGAAAGTTGAAGGAGACTGGTTGTGATGTATAACAGCCAGGGGGATGTCAATAAAGCATAGAAAGGTGGGTTTTGAGGCAGATCTATGTGACTCTTCATGATAGCGGTACCGGCCCGTGACCCTTTAATGAGTAATTAGCATATAGTGTGTGCCATTTACATTAAGTGACGTCTTTTCAGATTCTAGTTGTTTTCTTTTCTTCTCCATCCAGTTCAGACCTCTATTATGACTTCTCACGGCCACAGCCCATTTCGGCAGTTTGCCGCTCAGATGTCTTCAGCTTCTCACTTTTCAAATATTTCTGCACCTATAAACGAAGATAAAATTCTCATGGTGGCCCACACTATGCCCCTAAATATAATAGTTTCATGCACTGCACCTCTGATTATAATAGCACCATACACTGTGTCCCTGATTATAATAGCGCCATACACTGTATCCCTGAGTATAATAGCACCATACACTGTGTCCCTGATTATAATTGCACCATACACTGTGTTACACACACACACACACACACACACACACACACACACACACACAGTGCTCCCTGTAGATAGTGCCCCACATAGAGCCCCCTGTAGATAGAGCCCCTGTAGATAGTGCCCTACATAGAAGTGGCACGATTACATCATTGCGCCACTAGCCTCGTTGAAATCCGCTGATTGGTGGGGAAAGTCATTCTGCCCTGGCAATCAACATCATTGTAAGGCGCAGAATGGTCAGGCAGGGAATGTGCCTGGCCATTCAGCGCCTATGCATGTATTTGTATCTGCGTCCTATAGACGCAGGTACAATTAGTGCAGGAGGGGGTGGCGCGGGCTGGTTTCAGTTGCACCCCCCCCCCTCAGAGAGGCAGCAGGCCGTTTGAGGTGAGAAGCTCACCACGCCTCATGGACGGTGCGGCCCTGATTACATCTCTATATAGTGTTGGAGAATGGTACAAAGTATAGCAGTAGTTAATCATCGTTCCACTTCCGATCTACATAGCAGGCAGATTTTATTTTAAAGTGTTCTACTATCTTTCTATGCAAATATCTATTTAGCACAAAGATAGTACCGTTGTCACAACAGCTTACTGCTTACTATTTATACATTGAACTTTGAGGGGTTTTCCAGTAGCGATTTGTGAAATCCTCTCTTTACTTTATACGTGTCTCTGACAATGTGCTCACAATGAAATCCGTTTAGAAATGGCTTCCTGTGTTATTGTGGAAAAACTTTATTGGCCTGCACAGAACCTTGACCTTGCCTTATTGGAACACTTCGTTATGAACTGGAATGCTTACTGTGAATCAAACCTAAGCATCAAACATCAGTGATGAATAGATACAAATCCTTTCAGAGTAACTGTCATTTACATTTTTGTTTCCTCTAAAGAAATGACGAAGCCAAAATAAATCCAATATGTGCATATTTCCATTTCTTTTTTTTTTGCTCTTTATTATCTGAAAAGTTATCCTTATTGGATAAAGTGTTGTGTGCTCTCCTAGAGAAGCAGCACAGCACATTGGGAAGAGTAAGAAGTTAGCGCCAGTACACAAGGTACTGGCAAACGTCAAAGAATAGCAATCGTGCCCTTCTAGCACTGTTGCAGCTCAGACTTTGCAGGTATGAAATGGTTAACATGAAGAAATTCAGCAAAAAGAGAGGGATAATCTCAAAAAGTACCTGGTGGTATCGACAATGTTTTGCATTGGTTTAGATTTTTCGAATTAAGCAATAGTAACGCTTTCAAGACATTTTTAAAAACCTAGTGGATAGTTTTACCAGAATAATGTAGATTATTATAGCTTCAAAAAGGGTCCAAGCACATATTTTGAGAATACATTTTGCCATTGAGATTAAATACTGCCCTTAATTATTGAAATAGTCACAACTTAAAGACTGGGAGCCCGAGTCTTAAATATTTGTTAATCTACTAAAAAAAGATCTGCAATGCAATCAATACAGATATGGTATATTATTTATTGTGTAGAACGAAAAATGTATAGAAAAATGCGGCACTCACCAATTCAGAAAATCAATCCTTTCTTTGAATTGTTTACATTAGCGTGGCAGATACAAACGCGATACAAAGATGGTGGCAGTTTTGTGCTATGCGCGCTTCATTGTGGCCCTGTTCATACCACTCAAAGCACAGGTTATTTATAACCAACGTGTGTCAGTTACCATCCTGCAAGGATTTTGCATAGAAATATCATAAAAAAATAACTTAAATCATTCCTATCATTAAGCCCCAGTACAATTACTGCCACCGTTCTGATGATCCATCGTGCCTCGATGGTAAGTGTGTCTATCCATAGCACATTGAGACAGGGTCGCACATTGAATACCAGCAAGACTCAATGTTTTAGGGTTCCCTCCATTGGCTGCCCTAAAGGGCTGTATTACTTTGGGGCATCCTTCTCCTGTTTCTAATGAACGCATATGTTCTCAGATCCTTTAATACAGGGAACAAATGGTTTTCCCAATATAAAAAAAGATCCATAAGGGCAAAATAGGAAGTAAAATACATGTAATAAAGACTCAAACACAATGCACAATCGCTCCAAACCTCAAATGTTTGTCCCTCATCATATAAAAACAATAAGAGCAATTCCTGAGAGAAATCTAGAGTTGCCCTGCATCTGGTGTGAACACCTTCCTGAAACTTTCCTCTGATAAAGTTGTCTTTCAGATTTTCACACCTAAGAAATGAAATAATTGGTTTGATTATTACTAGCTCTCTAAGTAAGGGTATGTTCACACGGCCAAATTTCAGACGTATACGAGGCGTATTATGCCTCGTTTTACGTCTGAAAATACGGCTCCAATACTTCGGCAAACATCTGCCCATTCATTTGAATGGGTTTGCCGACGTACTGTGCAGACGACCTGTTATTTACGCGTCGTCGTTTGACAGCTGTCAAACGACGACGCGTAAAAATACAGCCTCGTCAAAAGAAGTGCAGGACACTTCTTTGGACGTTTTTGGAGCTGTTTTCTCATAGACTCCAATGAAAACAGCTCCAAAAACGGACGTAAAAAACGCCGCGAAAACGGCGCGAAAAACGCCGCAAAAATGCGAGTTGGTCAAAAAACGTCTGAAAAGCAGGGTCTGTTTTCCCTTGAAAACAGCTCTGGATTTTCAGACGTTTTTGGTCACTACGTGTGCACATACCCTCAAGCATAGAACTATACTGAAAACATACCACAAATCTTATCTGTCCATCCCTTACTTTACAATATCTCCTAGATCTTATTAAAGAGGTAATAGCTCTCCCTCTTTTGCTTTATCCAAAACCTCAACAGAATAACCAATTGACAAAAAAATAATAATAATTTTTCATCTCTAGGGCCTGATTCTCATAACCCACATCGAATGTATTAATTTGCCTTAGGCATAGTAGCGGATGATAAGGCATCACTTTCTGAACATGACTCGAGTCATAGCTGTCATAATGCAGCAGAGAGTTGCCAGCTGTGGGCTTGCAGTAAACCCATGATAACCAAATCACCCTTCCTGCATTCAGCCAGCGTATCTAAAAATTAAACTTTTTGATCTCCCCAACAGAAAGTGAAACGCTTATTGAATTCATTCCTGTTGAGCTCTTATTATAGATCTAACTATGTAGTTTCCTATTCTGTTCTGCCCTTGTGGATTCCTTTATATACAAATGTTTCCTTCCTTACCTTTTGTCTTATAGTAACATATCCTGAGATGTGTGGCACGAGATGACCAGCTTTAAAAAAAATATGATTTTGCGATACTCTGTCACAAAATGTCTATGCTATATGTGTCTGTGTGTTAACCCAATCGTACTAATGTAAATTGCAGCCTGTCAAAAGGTTTCGCTAGCATGTCACGATATTGTATTTTCTTAGTTTTTGATCTGCCTTTTTCGGAAAGGCGAGCAGTTGGTGTACGGGTCCATAGACTTTCTATTGAGTCTGTACACTGTTACCTCAACTTTGGGAGGAAAGCCAAACAGAAACCTAGCAGCTCAGCGCTCACCCGAATGATTCTGCGGCTTAATTTTAGCGATAGGTAGGGGTCTCAGTGTTTGGACCGTCACCGATCAGAACTTCTGACATGTCACTATGACATGTCAGCAGTGGTGAATTAAGTAGACCATAGGCCCTGGGCTGTTACCCAAACTTGGGCCCTCCTTCCGCACCGCCGCCCTGCCGCGGCGTAACTATTTTTAACACTACCTTTTTGGGCAAGCATTACCAAAGGGGTGTTACGATTCCCCTTGTCACAGGGCTGTGTCCCTACATACTGACAGTATCACACTGTGCTGGGACACATCCTCCTGAAAAGGGGAATTGTCTATCAGTCCTGGACTGCAGAAAGACTTTTTGTGAAATACAAGGATTTCCTATAATAAACATGTCAGGAGATGTGACAGATTCTCTATATATCTAGCAACTCACAGGTGACGACGTCTCAGATTCTAGTAGTTTTTTTCCTCTTTTCTTCACCATCCGGTCCAGAGCTCATGATGACTTCTCCCAGCCATGACCCATTTCTACAGAATTTGGCACTCAGATGTCTGCGGCTCCTCACTTTTTCAACATTTCCACACCTATAAACGAAAATAAAATTATCATGGTGCCACATACTGTGCCCCTAAATATAATAGCACCAAAGACTGCACGCCTGAATATAATAATATCAAACGCTGTAAAACACCACATATACACAGCCCCCTGTACATAGTGCCACACAGAGCCCCATGTACATAGTGCCACACACAGCCACTGTAGATATTACACATCCCCATAGCTAACACCACACACATCCCCCCCGTAGAGAGCGTTACACACAGCCCCCTATAGATAGCGCCATACAACCCTCCCCCTCTTGTAAATAGCGCCACAGAGCCCCCCTGTAAAGAGCGCCACACACATACCGCTGTGGATAGCGCCACACAGCCCCCCTTGTATATAGTGTCACACAGTGCTCCCCCCTTAGTATATAGGGCCACACAGCCCTCCCCTTGCATATTGGGCCACTTAGCGCTCCCCCTTGTATATAGGGCAATATAGCGCTCTCCCTTGTATATAGGGCCACTTAGCGCTCCCCCCTTGTATATAGGACCACATAGCGCTGCCCCCTTGTATATAGTGCCACACAGCGCTCCCATCCCCCTTGTATATAGTGTAACAGAGAACTCCCCCCCACCTTGTATACAGTGTCACAGAGCATACCCCCCTTTGTATATAGTGTCACACAGCGCTTCCCTCCCCCTTGTATATAGGCCCACACAGCGCTACCCTCCCCCTTGTATATCGGGCCACCCAGAACTCCCCTTGTATATAGTGTCACTAAGAACCCCCCCCCCCCTTGTATATAGTGTCACGGAGCAGTAATTTTACTTGATTTTGACTGTAATTTATTTTTATTTTTTTCACAAACTTTATTTAACTGATTTACATTTTTTTTTTTGTCCCACCAGGGGACTTCACTATGCAATCTGCTGATCGCATTTATAATGCTTTGGTATACTCAGTATATCAAAGCATTATTGCCTGTCAGTGTAGGCATGGCCTAACAGGCATTTGCTGAAGGCAGATCTGGGGGTCTTTGTTAGGCCCCCGGCTGCCATGGAAACCCGACGGTGACCCGCAATTTCTTTACGGGGGCGCCGATGTCGCTGTCACTATTGACAGCGGCATTTAATGGGTTAAACTGCCGGAATTGGAGAGCGCACTTCGATTCCGGCATTTGCAGCAGGAGCCAGGCTGTGAATAACAGCCGTGCTCCTGCCGCTGATCGCGTGGGTACAATGGCAGTACCCGCGCCATCACAGGACGGATATATCCGTCCTCCTGCGCAAACTAGCAGCGGCAGAGGACGGATATATCTGTCCTTCGGCGTTAAGAGGTTAATCTCAATGGTAAAATCTATTCCCAAAATATGGATTTGCAGCAAATACACATTGACTGTCTATTGTTGATGCTGAGTAACACCAACAAACACCTGTATTTAACACATATGCGAAAAGTTCAGGTGGTCGCTATTGTTGTATATCGTTTATTGCATAAATAGCACGGTACAGTTTTATGCACCATAAAATAAAGTGATGTTGAATAACTGAATGGTCAACATCATGTAGGGTATGTTCACACGCAGCGTTTTCAGATGTAATTTGGGCATTTTACACCTTGAATTACGCCTGAAAAAATGGCCCCATTACGCCTACAAACATCTGCCTATTGCTTGCAATGGGTTTTACGGTGTTCTGTTCCCACGAGGTGTAATTTTACGCATCGCTGTCAAAATATGGAGCGTAAAAAGACGCCCGCGAAAAAGAAGTGCATGTCACTTCTTGGGACGTTTTTGGAGCCGTTTTTCATTGACTCCATTGAAAAACAGCTCCAATAACGACCGTAAAATACGCCACGAAAAATGCGAGTTGCTACGAAAACGTCTGAAAATCAGGAGCTGTTTTTGCCTGAAAACAGCTCCATATTTTCAGACGTTTTTGGTCACTGAGTGTGAACATACCCTTATTGGTGCGCACTGCACAATGATTGATAGGTAAATCATGTATTTAAAAAAAAAAAAAAAATCTATTGGTTCACCTAAATTTCGTCTTGCCCTTTATATTAGGAGCCAGAGCCTGGCCACATCTGAACATTTAGAATTTATTTTATTGTTTTCTCTTTCATGAAATTCTTCTGAGATTTCTGTCAGTTGGTTACAGAGCGCTGCATAAATATCATTGCAGGTCACTCTATGGAATTCTCCATGGTTAAGACTTCCTCTCTTGGGATGTGATGTAGTTTACTCCATGGAAATTTGCAGCATGATTAGTCTATTTTCAAGAAAATGTGATGCCTAGGTTTTACTGAACATAGTAAGAAGCATATCCCCTGGCACATAAAGCACATTAGCGGGTGGTTTTTATACTGACACATGTGTCATAGCACAATGTAATGAAAACCACCAGGTAACTGAAATATAGAAATTAAAGTGAAGCTAAATGCTTGACAAATTTCTGACATGTCATAGTGACATGTCAGAAGTTTGGATTGGTGGGGGTCCGAGCACTGAGACCCCCACTAATCGCTAGAACGAAGCGGTAGAAATGCTCATGTGAGCTCTCAGCTGCTTCGTGTCTGTTCGGCTTTTTACGGAAATAAATGTATCGTTGCCTGTACTCCGATACATCGGCTTTCCGGAAAAAGCCAAACAGACACGAAGCGGCTGAGCGCTTACATGAGCACTTCTGCAACTTCGTTCTAGCGATTGGTGGGGATCTCAGTGCTCGGACCCACACCAATCCAAACATCTGACATGACACAAATGACGACTCACATAGACTCACATAGACGTTTTGACATATTTGTCCATTAACAACTCGGCAAATTGATTGTTTTACCTTAATACAATTATACAAATTCATTGTGTTGGAAGATTCCATTAGAGAAAAGTTCATCTTTAAGGATAAGGTCACACATTCGACTATAATGCGACTGAAAGTCTTGCCAACGTGCGGTTTTACTGTTCCTCAGACCAATGTTCAAAAAGACTGATAATTGCTGCACGGTTTCGCAGGTAAATGCCATTTTTTTTCTGCAAAAATGCGCAGCCAGTTACAATCAATTCTAAAATAGACCGATTTTCACTAAAACCGCATGCCGTGGCACCGCAGCTCCTCTACATGTGGCCTTTCCCTAAAAATTGCAATCTCCAAAGTACAAGTCATTCATTAAGAGAATTTTCAAGCAGTCTAAAATGTGGATCCAAATACTTTATTGACCACTATGGGGGTAATAAGGATCAGTATTCCACTCCTGTATTTTAAACTTTATTAACATCTATGGTGAGAGTATTGATCCATGTTTTATCTGTGTGTTCTAAAAAAAAATCTAAAATCATTCAGAGCGTATTCTTTATTGGCTGAAATGTTTTAACTTTTTTTCTCATCTTTATTCAATATACTATATTTTACTATATTTATATTATATAGCGAATTCTATTGTCTTGCAAACAAAACAAAAAAATGTGTGGCTATTTAGGGGTAACAGTTTAGCGCAGGAACTTTAAAAACGAAAGTTTATTACAGCCTGAAAGAACGATTAAAAGTATTGATCTTTATTAATTCCTTAATATTAAAACAGGCATTTATCTACTATACTGTATATCCCTTCCTTTGCCCTATTTTTATTCCGTATACTGGCTCCTACCTTTACTTTATTTTACTTTACCTTACTTTATTTTATTTTATCCAACCTTGGACTTTTGTATGTCCGATCGTACCTGGTTTAGGACTGGAGATTAGAAGTATTTTACTTCTGTTCGATATGTTCTGTGGTCATCAGGGAATATAATAAATGCACAGAGCTTTATTTACATTCACATTGTTGCGCTTAATATGATGTGAGTTACAAACCGCCTGGAGCTCCCCAGGGTTACTAGGGACGCTTTGGTGTCCGGTTGCGCTGATTGGCCTCATATAATGGAAGCTCGTCAGAATACGGGTCGGAAGCAATGACGTGCCTAATTCAGATTGGCCGGCGGCTGAACTGATGTCAATCGGTGGGAGGGCTTAAGCCTGTAAATATCCGGCTTCTCCTCGCGGCCAATGTATCAGAGCCGTGCACACGCTGGGAGACTAAATAAGCACAGAAACAGTGCTAACCGGCCTAAATGAATGAAATATAATCCCTGATGACGTACCCCACAAACTAGGGGACACTGAAACGTGTAGGATTATTCCACTACGTATTGGAAAGGGTTTCAGAGAAATTCTATATTACAAGGAGAGTTAGCGATCTGTGGGTGAATGTACGGTTCTATCACCTGCTGACGCTTCTCATCACTCTGACCGCTTGCTTTTGCCTGTATTTAGGTACTATTGGGCTTAAGAGCCAGTTTTAATATGAAGGAATTAATAAAGATCAATACTTTTAATCGTTCTTTCAGGCTGTAATAAACATTCGACTCTATTAAATGAAACATATTATCAAATATAATACAGTGAAAAACTTTAAAAACGACCAGTTTGGTAGCATCTGATCTAAGCTGTGTTACTACATTCACCTGTAATAGTTCATAAAAAATATATTGAATCTAACATCATACTGAAAATCTGCTCTGTGTTGCAGTATGTAAATGGTGTGAAAATGTAAGTGTTACAAGCATCCAGACCACAGCTCGCTCAGCCATCCCGGCTCATTACAACACTGTAAACCGTCCTTGTGCCATCTGCTCTGTTCTCTAATTACACATCCGGAAAGAATCATAATTCACTATTGTATCGTAATACATTGAGAGAATGTGGACAGAAACACATACATGTGTTCTGAATTCCTTGCAGCAAGCATCTGGTTTGTTTTTTCCCAGCTTGTAATGGTATTAAGGAACGAGGGCACAGCTATGGCATTGTGATTATGTGCTGGCATAGCTGGGGGGGACATCAGGAATGACTGGGATGTTTGCCCTAAGGCAGACGAACAAAAGAACATTGAAAATGTGTCCAGTATAAGCTAGCACCTGTAAAATCATTAAGCAAAGCGTCTCCGCTGTTAAAAATAAATTGCTTGTTTTCATTTGACTCATCTGAATTCATGTTTATTTGCTACTTTTGTTTATCTGACTAATGAGATCTTCATCATCATTTTTGCAGAAAAAGACATTAAGCAATTTACCTGCAAATTTGGAGCTAGACTTGTTCCAGGCAAAATATTTAATAAGTCACCAATTATAACAGTCGCGTAATATTGGCAGTGTAAATTCATTGACTGAAGACATTGAGCTATTACAACTACAATTGCTGTATGCTATTTATTTGAAGAATTTTGTCAACTCATGTTACCTCTATTGTTTTTTTGACCAGATTTTTCAAATTTAGAAGTGGAATTTGCAACCATAATGTACATGGACGTCACAATCTCGACATCGTCATTCGAAACTTCAATAATCAGCTTTTCCTTCATTGACATTAGTGATCCCAACTTTTGGATATACAATTTATATTGCAGCATTATTGAATGTTCATTGCTTATTACATTTGGTAGAACAATGCATGCTGGAACTTTTAGCACCATGCCATCTGCTGTCTGACCATATTTCCTATTTGTTACGACATACTTGGTATGCCCTAACAACTGTACTATCAGTACACAGGCTAATGTACTGGCATATACTGTAGAAATATGCCAGTACATTAAAGTAAGAAAAAAAAAATTAACTGTATAAAATAGGTCCCAATATATAAAATACACATATTTGCTATTGCCAACACCTTAACAATCTGCACAACAAATGTATATCATAATATATGATGATTAGTGTATGCTGTATAAAAAATAAAAAAAAACTGCAGTGGAACTGCTTTTATTCTGCATTTTTGGCAAAATATAAATTTATATAAATTAAAGATTAATATAAATGTACCAAATAATGACACCAACATAAAGTACAGCTTGCAAAAAAACAAAGTCTTATACAGCTACCTCAAACAAAAAATAAACAAGTTATGCAAAGAGGAAAAAAAATTGTTCTGTCCTCAAGGCCACAATTGTCCGTTTCCTTAAAGAGGCTCTGTCACCACATTGTGCAACCCCTATGTGCTATTGCAGCAGATAGGCGCTGCAATGTAGATTACAGTAACGTTTTTATTTTTAAAAAACGAGCATTTTTGGCCAAGTTATGACCATTTTCGTATTTATGCAAATGAGGCTTGCAAAAGTACAACTGGGCGTGTTGAAAAGTAAAAGTACAACTGGGCGTGTATTATGTGCGTACATCGGGGCGTGTTTACTACTTTTACTAGCTGGGCGTTGTGTATAGAAGTGTCATCCACTTCTCTTCACAACGCCCAGCTTCTGGCAGTGCAGCACTGTGACGTCACTCACAGGTCCTGCATCGTGTCGGCACCAGAGGCTACAGATGATTCTGCAGCAGCATCGGCGTTTGCAGGTAAGTCGATGTAGCTACTTACCTGCAAATGCTGATGCTGCTGCAGAATCAAGTGTAGCCTCTGGTGCCGACACGATGCAGGACCTGTGAGTGACGTCACAGTGCTGCACTGCCAGAAGCTGGGCGTTCTGAAGAGAAGTGGATGATACTTCTCATCAGAAAGCCCAGCTAGTAAAAGTAGTAAAAACGCCCCGATGTACGCACATAATACACGCCCAGTTGTACTTTTACTTTTCAACACGCCCACTTGTACTTTTGCAAGCCTCATTTGCATAAATACGAAAATGGTCATAACTTGGCCAAAAATGCTCGTTTTTTAAAAATAAAAACGTTACTGTAATCTACATTGCAGCGCCGATCTGCTGCAATAGCAGATAGGGGCTGCAAAATCTGGTGACAGAGCCTCTTTAAAGGGCTTTTCTTATCAGAGACATTTATGACATATCCACAGAATATGTCATAAATGTCAGATAGATGGTGGGTCCAAAGCTGGGACCCGCACGTATCTCTAGAAAGGGGCCCACTAAACCCTGCTCTACTGCTGTGTGTTGTATCACCTATATGTACCTCCAGGAGAAAAATATTTAGACTGACAATCAGAATAGATTAAACATGTAACCAAGTCAGAGCTTGGTGCATTGACCTGTTATATTCAAGATATAGCCTACAATTAAGGTCAATTAATACAAAATTAATTAGAAATTTACAAAATGTTCTTTATTGTTTAACATATATGAGACACAAACAGGTTAAAAAATGAAACATGCAGTGCAAAAAGGTGTCCTACGCAGCAGGAAGCATATGGGCATGCTATAATAGAGGAAAGTATATGTGAGCCACAGAGGAATGCTGACACAATATATGCTGTTTAATAGTGGGAAAACAATCCCTATGCGTGTAATTAAAGCTGATTGTAAGCTAATGAAGTAATCATGCAGAGTGTGACATAGTGGTTGTAAGTAATGTCATAAATTTATGTAATAAGAAAGAGACACACTCATAAGCATATCATTTCAGCAAGACCTATATAGGTGGCACAGTAAGACATCTTACTTACCCATATCATTGCTCCTGCACTGTAGAGACACCAGCCCGACGCGCATTTCGGCGAAATGCCTTCGTCCGGGGGTGGTGTCTCTCAAGCAGAAGCCACTATTTACATAAACATTGTCCAATTATGCTAGAGAGACCTGTGAGGGCAGACTATGAAGGGATAGCCATTATACGGCGACAGACGCCAGGTACGAAGATAATATTGGAAATGTAATTGTCCCTACTGTACAGATACAAAGAGGGAAGGGAAAACGAGACCAAAGTGCTCTTCCAAAGCAAAGGCTTCTTCTCATGTCAAAAATACAAAGCGTGTCGATGCATCAAAATAAAAGAATCCGTGGACCACATTGAAAGTCATGACATTTGATATAGAACTAAAATCAATAGCCATATTACATAAAAAAAAGAGGTCATCTATTGCATTATATGCCCATGTAATAAATGACTTAGGGCGAGAAAAACGCCAAATGTACAAACAACTGGGGGAACATAAGTACAATGTGTTAAGAAAATATGAGGGCCATCCGCTTTCTAAACTCTATACATTTAAACATGAAGCCCAATTCTCTAATTCTTGGATATGCGGTTATGAAAAAATAAAACCTGACTACAGAGTGGAAGGGGGGGGGGGGGTATTATCAAGCGTATGTCCACTGGAACTTAAATCTAATCATTATAATACCGTTGGGACTAAACAGTGAGACCAAACTTTTTTTGCATTTCTGTGAGAGAAGCCTGATGGGTCTATAGGTTTGAGTAAAATTAGCATTACCTATGAAGCATACGCTATTTAAGGAACAGCAGCACAGAGGAACACCAACCCTGAGTAGGAAGTCACTACTTCTGAAATGCATTGGGAAGCTAGTGTGTCCTGCACTGTACCTCGTACTAGTTCTGTGACATCATCCAGTACCTGTTAAGCATGCTAATCTTTCACCCAAGGAGAGGCGCCACCGACCAGAGTGCTCTTCATTAAGATCTCAAATAACAATACCTATACTAGGTTATCTGTTTATTGGACTACCGCTCATCTAGGACTATATGGATTTAAGTGGAAGCCAGTGTGGGGTCCATACAAAAGGTAAGGATCAGAAAGCCTATTTCTGGAAACATTCCACTTATAGAACCAGTATGTGAGTCTGTATACCTATATACCTTTATACCAATACAGCGTTTGTTCTATATTGCCTTTCTTTCTCGAGTTTTAGCTTCTCTTGTGATGTGATTGTTTGGATTCTGTAATACGGATCAATGGTACTAAGTTCTGTACTCTATGCTTGGAGGTGATAATAGCACAAAAAAAAAAAAGTTGAGGGAGAAAAAAACGAGAAAAAATAAATGAAAACTGACTGTCCTTAAAGTGTTAAGATTTTAATTTGACATACTGTGAAAGGTTGACAATGGCTACTTATTATGTCATTATTGAAAACAGACAATTGTGGCCACGTAAATAAGTGATGTGTTATGCTAAAATCTAACCCTACCCTGCGAGCATCAGATTGAGGATGTGTAAAATATTTTTACAGTGGGATATAGATTTCTTTGCTCTTACTCCTGTAATTACACACTACATTTTGTTTCTTGTAAATTTATAAACCTAGCTTTCAACAGCATGGGATACTAAAACAACAAAAATTACCTATATCGTCATAATGGCCAAAATCTTAATATATTAACAGATGACAATTGTCAGCCTTCAAAAGAAGCCATCAGAGTTCATAATGCATTTGCACATGATCGACCTGATCCAAATATAACTGTAGAAATTAGTCTTCCTGTATTGGACTTCAGAATTTCTAGGGCTGACTATCCTATGACTGGCCAAGATTGGATTGCAATGAAGAGACTATATATTCTAAAATTCCTCACTCTCTCGTTTTCCCATGCTCGGAAAATCCTATATGTGATCAGTTAGTAATACAACCCGCATTAGTTTTGGTATTAAAATAATATTTACATAAATATTACCAGCAACATGGCAGCACACACACAATACACATAATAATACAACTTTTTCTCTAACATAGTAAAACAGAAATTGATATATCCCAGTATTTTCTCTGTTAAGCCAGGATTCACTTGTTTCTATTGTGTGGAGATTAAAGGACATTGCGGGTAAATATGCCATAAAATCAACAAAGCAGACCTGCCAATTTTTTATTGACACTACAATATTTCATTGTTTATTCAGGGCAGACAGGGACTTTCAGTACAGTTGATAGATTGGCACTATACCCACTGTCTATTTAACCCTGAAAGTCAAGACCACTTCTGTATAAACTCATTTGCCACTCCATTGTCAACATTTTATATAGATTTTGGTATATATTTTATAAAGTCCGTAACAAAATGAGAATAACCCCATTATTCAAACATTGCTTTCTGGTAGAACATATTTAACAATGCATATATTATATATAGCAGTGTGGGGGCCGATAGTAAATAGTGGCTTGACCTATCACAAAGTATATATTTTTTTTAGGGCGAAAATTACTATATTTAGCTGCAAGAAATAATTCAAGTATATTATAAATTATTACTCACATCTTCAAAATTATTTGAAGAAAAAAAACTGGATTTTGCATACTTTGTCACACTTGCTCACATTTATATAAAACAAAAACATGTCTGAAAGTAACTAATGTATCATACCATCAATTAAATTGTATCATACCCTCCACTGGGTCTCCTGTCGGGATTTAAGGGATCTTAAGAAGTTCATTCTACTACCGTTTTTTTGTTTCTTCACATTCAAAAGGTAAGTTCACACGTAGCGTAAATACTGCGGATTTTCCTCAACGGATAATACAGTAGCAGCAAAGTGGATTAGATTTGAACAGACCTCAGCCATACGCTGCGTAAATAATGAGCGGAAAAAATACTCAAATTGACCTGCGGTGCTTTTTTTTTAATGTCATTTGTATTTACGTAATTGCTGCTTTTGAGTTTCTCCATTTAATTCAATGGAGAGCTAAAACCCGCAACAAATAGCAGATGTTGCTTTTTTTTGGTGATAGATTAGTTCAGTTTCAGCCCCAAAAACGCAACTCAGAAAAAAAATAAATCTTGTACTTACCCAGAATTCTGTGCTTCTTTGTCCTGGCCAATCACAGGCTGCAACAGTCACATCGGATTAAACATCAGCTTGGTTTCCTAGGAAGGAGATGCCGGCCAGCACTCACAAATCCATGGCCGCGACCGCCGAGGGTGAGTAGGAACGTCAGTCCGCAGCCATGGATGCTACACTGAGCCTGGTTTTGGTGCTGTATTTATGTACTGAGCTTTGTTGTGGTGCTGCATATATGTACTGAGCTTTGTTCTGTTGCTGCATATATGTACTGAGCTTAGTTCTGGTGCCGTATGTATGTATGTATGTATGAGCTTGGTTCTGGTGCTGTATTTATGTACTGAGCGTGGTTCTGGAGCTGTAATTATATAGGATATATTTATAATAACAAAATTGCAGGACAGATGAAATTGTTTTCAATTCATTGTATATTTAATGGGAACCTGTCAAGTAGTTTTAACTCCTTGTACCGCCACCATGCGGTAATACATGACCTGACAATATATCGAAACATTGTATGTTTTTTTCAGATGCAGCAAAATCTATAAAAATCAACTTCTAAAACAATGCACACTATATGCTAATTACTCATTAAAGGGTCATGGGGTGGTGCCGCTATCCTGTGGAGTCGCATAGTCCTGCCTCCTTACACACCTTTTCATGCTTGATTGACATCCCCCTGGCTGTTATACATCACTACCAGTCTCCTTCAATTTTCTCGGACGCGTTGCCTTGTATTCCGTGGGTATGCACAGCATGTTAGATGTACTCTGCTCGGCTTCATTGCTGCACCGCACATGCCAGGGAAGTACAAGGCAACGGCACATTCGCAAGAGTTGGAGAAGGCCAAAAAAACCCATGCATTTTTTCAATGCAGTCTTTGGCTGTACAGCAAAAAAAAATAATATATAAGATTTTTGTTTTTTCCTAATAGCGTTTTGGGGTAGAATGGCTGTGATTCCGCTGCAAAAGTCGCAATACTTGGCTATTTGATGCGGGTTTTACATCCCTTTTGAATTCAATGGGGAAAACCCGCAACACAAAAACAATGAAAACACAGCATGAATTGACATGCTGCGGATTTAAAATCTGCACAACAGGACAGTTTATGAACCTTTTTGCTGCTTTTTTTCCGCACAGAATTCCGTCTCAGAAATTCTGCAGCATTAACGCTATATGGGAAGCTGGCCTAAGGCCAGGACCACACACAGAGTTTTGATGCAGTTTTTGGCTATTTTTTTTGAGCCAAACACAGGAGTGAGTCTTTTCTATATACCTTTTCTTTCATTTAGATCCTCTTCTGGCTTTGGTTAAAAAAACTGAACCAAAAAACGGCATCAAAACTCTGTGTGTGATTTTACCCTCAGAGTTTCTACTAATTTCCTCTCAGTTTGTCCTCTGAGACAACATGGAAAGGTGAGCTCTTAGGGCATGTGCACACACAAACTCAAAAACGTCTGAAAATACAGAGCTGTTTTCATGGGAAAACAGCTCCTGATTTTCCGAAGTTTTTTAAGCCACTCGCGTTTTTCGCAGCGTTTTTTACGTCCGTTTTTAGAGCTGTTTTTCTATAGAGTCAATGAAAAACGGCTCCAAGAACGGCTCAAGAAGTGACATGCACTTCTTTTTCGCAGGCGTTTTTGTACACGGCTGTTTTGAAAACAGAACGCCGTCGGAACAGAACGCCTTATTTCCTATTAAAATCAATGGGCAGATGTTTGGAGGCATTCTGCTTCGGATTTTTCAGCCGTTTTTCGGGATGTTTAGGACCCGAAAAACGGCTGAAAACATTACGTGTGCACATACCCTTATGATATTTTGACTTTGAGTTGTGGTGTTGTGTGGTGGTCTTTGTTACTGTGGTGCTGTGTCTGTGACTAAGCCTGGCCGCTGGGGTACTGTTGGTCCCCTGGGTTTCTCCCCTTGTGTTGCAACAGCAATGATTGCCATGCGGTACCGCACCTAATATAACAGGGATCCACTTAAAAGAGATCGCCGTGAAGTGGCAAGTGGGCTTTTTTCTCATACTTCAATTTAAAACCAAATAAATATTTTGTGTAGATCTCAGTGAACCCTTTACTAGAGAGATGACAAATAATGTGCAGTCTACCCCTCTTAACTAATTAAAATTGCTCCAAACAGTATGAAAACCTCATGGATATATAATATCATCCTTTATTAGGCATCTACAATGAATATGAAGAAGCCGTAAGGCTGGCTGAGAAGAAAGGACACAATTAACTAGATTTAAAAAATATATCAAAATAATGTGTTTACGGCTGTTGTATTTACCCTATTCTCACATCTCAACATCTTTTTTTTATTGTACTTGTGCCTATTGTCATAAGAAGTGTGTTGGCAGAAGCAAATATGCCCATGCCTTTTAAAGTCTAACTTTGACATCAAGTCACCCGTGAGTCGCCCTGACTATGACATAATGAGGATGATGCTGGCTAGAAGTATTGGTCATAATTAGAGATGAGCAAATCGATTCTACACTAATCAAATTTGTTACTAATGTCCCAAAAGTTTTGGATTTTTGAGAATTCAAAACTTTTGGGTTTCGTTCCGCATGAATCGCTCAAAATGGTGGCCACCATTCTACAGATCAGAAGAAGACAAGAAGACAGATAAGAAGGATCACCAGCCCTCTCTCTAGCACAGCCAATCATGAAGGGTATAGGGTGTGAGTCACGGATAACAGTCATATGAGTCATAGCCACTATAAATAGCCTACCCAGGATGCTGCTTATTTTTTTTAATGATCTGATGATTACTGGTCCATATTTAATATATAGAGACCAATAATTATCAGATTTAATATATATTTTTATGCCAAAGCACATTATTTTTTCAATTTGAGAATTTGTGGAACATTATGCATGGCAAAAGGTAAAAATTGCTACATCTCTCTTACTCTACAATAATAAGTATTTAAATCATAATATTTTTAACCCCTTGTTAGCAGTAATTTATTAATTTAATGCAGAACTATCTGCCTATAAATAATTTTGCAACCCGGTGATTGCCATCTTGCATCTTCCTTCATTTACAATTCATGTTAGATTTCCCTAGGTAATTGACAAGACATTCTGGGGACAAGATACAATTTACATCAGATAGGATGATTTTTATTTATTTTTTCCCCAGATCAGACTACAGATATCTTATGAATTTTATAGACAGGGAATAACGGCTTGCATTTACAATAGTTTTCGTAAAGTGACTGCATGTTATAACTACAACGTTGCAGCCTCAGTACTTGTTACCTGTAACATTTGCATAATATCTTAAATATTTTCAAATGGGGCAGATATGTATTATTAACAGTCCAGGCTGGAACTGTGGCATATGCAACAAAATAATAGTTATCTTAAATTATTATTGTAAGATCGCTATATCAATGTATTGCACAATAACTTTGGCTCAGGGAAATCACATATAATATATAGCATTAGTGTTGGATTGGGATTCCTTGGGCCCACCAATGTAAATTATTCTGAGGAACCACCTGCACTTATACAGAACATGCACCCAACCAATTTTAATCCCATCATAAACTTTGTTTATCATTGAACACACACAGGACATATCATCAATAAGTTCTAAAAGGTTATTTGTGATTCAAGCCATAAAATACTAGACGCTAGTGCCTCAAAGGTCACCTCCAAACAGGGTTCTGCTTGACCTTTTGTAGACTATTATTAATACTTAGCCCACCAGAGGATCATCAGGTACTTTGGTGGGCCATTATGACCCTGTATAACATATATAATCTAATATAACTAAAGAAATATCAATATGGATTATCAGCTTGTTGAAGTACAAAAGGTCGCTAAGACTCCTATATGATTGGTTACAATAACCATAACTTTAAATAAAATTACCACATTGTAACCAATGTAACTGGGAATATAAAAATGCACTATAGAAGCATTAATTAATTAAAGGGGTTTTACTATCAGGGACATTTATGACATATCCACAAGATATGCCATAAATGTCAGATAAATGATGGTCCTACTTCTGGGACCTGCACCTATCTCTAGAACGGGGCCCCCTAAACCCCGTTCTACCACTCTGTGAGTGGCTGACTCGTGTGATTCCAGACCATGAATAAGAAAACAGTGTATAGCCCACTATATACAATAGTATTGCAGTATATAGTGCTAGAGGTCCAAGTGTCCTAAGGGGACTCTGGTTTAACTGTCCTAAATGGACTAGAAAAAACTTCAGTTAAATAAAAAAATGTATGTACAAAAAAAGTAAAAAAAAAAAAAACCTTCTCCCATATTCCCCCTAGAGCATTGTAAAAAATATAAAATAAACATAATTGGTATTGCCGTGTCTGTGAAAGTCTGAACTATTACTATATAAAATTATTTAACACGCACGATAAACTCTGTAAAAAAAATAAAAATAAACCGCTGCTGTTTGGGTCACCTCATCTGCCACAAAAAATGAAATAGAAAGTGATAAACTTGCATGTACCCCAAAATTCAAGCATTAAAAACTACAGCTTGGCTTGCAAAAAATCAGCCCTCGTACCGCTCAATCGATGAAAATATAAAGTTATGGCTCTCAGAATTTGGAGACAAAATTAATTTGATTTTTTTGCAATTCGTTTTTTCCTTGTAAAAAGAACAAAATATAAAAAAATATATATACATTTGGTATCGCTGTAAGTGTATTGACCCACAGAATAAAATTAACATGTCGTATTAATTGCACGGTGAACGGCGTAAAAATGAAGCACAAATAACAATGGAGGAATCAATTTTTTTTTTCATTTCCCGTTTCCTAGTACATTATATGGTACCATAAATGGGGCCATGAAAAATAACAACTCATCCCACAAAAATAAACCCCTAATAAGGCTATATTGATGGAAAAATAAAAAAGTTAAAGCTTTTGGAAGGTGGGGAGGAAAAAATGTAAATCCCAAAAATGGCTGCGGCGGGAAGGGGTTAAGTTTTGTAAGTTGTGATGTGGAGCCTCCTTGGATCAGACTTGTTTTTCCAACGCATTCCACAGATGTTCATTCGGATTGAGATCTGGAAATTAGGAGGCGAAGTCAACACTTGTGTGGCAAAGTGCGTTCTCTTGCTTAAAGAGGTCACTGTCGTTAGGGAATACTGTTGCCATCAAGGGGTGTACTTGGTCTGCTACAATGTTTAGATAGATGGTACTTGTCAAAGTAACATCTACATGAATGCCAGAACCCAAGGTTATACAGCAAAACATTGTCAAAAGGATCACACTGCCTGCGCTCTCTTGCATCGTGGTGCCATCTCTTCCCCAGGTAAGTGACACACACGCACCCAGCCAACCAAATGACCTCCATCCTTAAATCATCACTAATTATATTTTCTTAGCATGAAAGTCCTATGTACATATTACTTGCCTTTTCATGCATTCGGTTTGGTTTTGGAATTTATTTGTCGCTTGTACTGTCATTTATATTATAATTTGGATCTGATACATGCAATGGCGGCTGCTGTAGCTTTGATATTTTTGTCCGCAATTTTCACTTGGTTTTACTTTGCTGCACCATAAGAGTGGAGGGGACGCGGCAAGCATGGCTACACGGCATGCCTCACACTGGGGGTAGTGCATAATGCATAAAATGTGGCTGTTTTTACCTTATGGGGTTCAGTGCAAAAACTATGCACCGTAAGTAAGAGCCTGCCTACACCTAAATACAGCGAGCTGTGATGCACTGTGTGTTCTCACACCTTTCTATCATAGCCAGTATTAGGTTTTTCAGTAATTTGTGCTGCAGTAGCTCTTCTGTTGGGTTGAACCAGATAGGCTAGCCATCACTACCCACGCGCATCAATAAGCCTTAGGTGCAAATGATTCTTTCGCCGGTTCACTAGTTTTCCTTGCCAATGCATACGGGAAACACCCCACAAGATCTGCTGTTTTGGCAGGGCCAGATTATCATTGGTGCTCCTGGAGCACCTGCTCCAGGCCCCAGTCTCTGATTGGCTCAGGTGGCCCACCAGACATGGTTTTTATATTTTTGCATCTTTACTTTAAAACTGCTGAAATTTAGCATGATTTGTGCATAACTGTATTGTCTCTAAATGTCTCTACGCATTTAAAAAAAAAAAATGCTTTGTTTTTGTCACGATATTGCGCAAATGATGCCAAAACAGCAACTAGTAGAGGAGTAGCACATCATAGTCACATGACAAAGGTTCTAAACCACTGAGGAGGATAGTAAAGTGATAGAAGGTAGAGTGGTGGTCAGGTTACCTCAGAAAGGGGAGGGTCTAACACCTAATGCATTTCTATGCATAGAGAAAAGATACAAGAATGCTGCAGAGAGAGGTGGTAGGTAATGAGTGGTCTGAAAAGGAGAAGGAGCAGTGTATGTGAGGAGAGGGTACACGTGGAGCAGTGTGTGAGGAGGGGTTGTACATGGGGAGCAGTGTGTGAGGAGTGGGGTACATGGGGAGCAGTGTATGTGGAGTGGGGTACATGGGGAACAGTGTGTGAGGAGTGGGGTACATGGGGAGCAGTGTGTGAGGAGTGGGGAACATGGGGAACAGATTGTGAGGAGGAGGTGTACATGGAGAGCAGTGTATGAGGAGGGGTGTACATGGGGACCAGTGTGTGAGAAGTGGTGTACATGGGGAGCAGTGTGTGAGAAGTTGTGTACATGGGAAGCAGTGTGTGAGGAGGGGGGTACATGGGGAGCAGTATGTGAGGAGTTGTGTACATGGGGAGCAGTGTGTGAGGATTGGGGTACATGGGGAGCAGTGGGAGGTGTGGGTACATGGAGAGCAGTGTGTGAGGAGGGGGATGTACACGGGGAGCAGTGTATGTGATGAGGAAGGTACATGTGGAGCAGTGTGTGAGGAGGGTCTGTACATGGGGAGCATTGTGTGAGGGGTGGGGTACATGGGGAGCAGTGTGTGAGAAGGGGTTGAACATAGGGAGCAGTGTGTGAGGAGGGGGTGTACAAGGGGAGCAGTGTGTGAGAGTGGGGTACATGGGGAACAGTGTGTGAGGAGGGGGTGTACAAGGGGAGCAGTGTGTGAGGAGGGGGATGTACATGGGGGGGCAGTGTGTGTGAGGAGGAAGGTACATGGGGAGCAGTGTGTGAAGAGGGGGTGTACATGGGGAGCAGTGTGTGTATAGTGGGGTACATGGGGAGCAGTGTGTGAGGGGGTATACATGAAAAACAGTGTGTGAGGAGTGGGCTACATGGGGAGCAGTGTGTGAGGAGTAGCGTAGGGTACATGGGGAGCAATGTGTGAGGAGGGGGTGTACATGGAAAGCAGTGTGTTAGGAGGGGGTGTACATGGGGAGCAGTGTGTGAGGAGTGGGGTACATGGGGAGCAGTTTGTGAGGGGGTTTACCTGGGAAACAGTGTGTGAGGAGTGGGGTACATGGGGAGCAGTGTGTGAGGAGGGGGTACATGAGGAGCAGTGTGTAATCAGGGGGTGTACATGGGGAGCAGTGTGTGAGGAGGGTTTGTACATGTGGAGCAGTGTGTGAGGAGGGGCTGTACATGGGGAGCATTGTGTGAGGGGTGGGGTACATGGGGAGCAGTGTGTGAGGAAGGGGGCGTACATGGGAAGCAGTGTGTGAGGAGTTGGATACATGGGGCGCAGTGTGTGAGAAGTGGGGTACATGGGGAGCAGTGTGTAAGGAGTGGGGTACATGGGGAGCAGTGTGTGAGGAGGGGGTGTACATGGGGATCAGTGTGTGAGGAGGGGTGTACATGGGGAGCAGTGTGTGAGAAGTGGGGTACATGGGGAGCAGTGTGTGAGAAGTGGTGTACATGGGGAGCAGTGTGTGAGGAGTTGGGTACATGTGGAGCAGTGTGTGAGGAGGGGGTGTATATGGGGGGCATTGTGTGAGGAGTGGAGTACATGGGGAGCAGTGTGTGTGGAGGGGGTGTACATGGAAAGCAGTGTGTGAGGAAGGTGTACATGGGGAGCAGTGTATGTGAGGAGGGGGTGTACATGGGGAGCAGTGTGTGAGGAGTGGGGTACATGTGAAGCAGTGTGTGAGGAGGGGGTGTACATGGAGAGCAGTGTGTGAGGAGGGGCTGTACATGGGGAGCAGTGTGTGAGGAGTGGGGTACATGGGGAGCAGTGTGTGAGGGGGTATACATGAAAAACAATGTGTGAGGGCAGGGGTACATGGGGAGCAGTGTGTGAGGAGTGGGGTACATGGGGAGCAGTGTGTGAGGAGGGGGTGTACATGGGGAGCAGTATGTGAGGAGGAGGATGTACATGGAGAGCAGTGTGTGAGGAGGAAGGTACATGGAGAGCAGTGTGTGAGGAGGGGGATGTACATGGGGAGCAGTGTGTGTGTGAGGAGGAAGGTACATGGGGAGCAGTGTGTGAGGAGGGGTTAAATGGGGAGCAGTGTGTGAGCAGAGGGTGTACATGGGGAGCCAGGGGCGTAACTAGGAAAAACTGGGCCCCATAGCAAACTTTTGATTGTGGCCCCCTCCCATGGGTGTCACACAACCCCCCCTTGTAGATAACACATTACAGCCCCCCCTGTAGATAACGCCATACAGCCCCCTGTAGAGAACGCCATACAGCCCCCCTGTAGATAACGCCATACAGCCCCCCCTGTAGAGAACGCCATACAGCCCCCTCTGTATAGAACGCCATACAACCCCCCCTGTAGAGGACGCCATACAGCCCCCCCTATAGGGAACGCCATACAGCCCCCCCCTATAGGGAAGGCTATACAGCGTCCCCCCTCCCAAAAAAATGCGACCTACAGTGTGTCCTATAGAAGACATGTATACCCTATCCACAGGATAGGGAATACATGTGTGATCGCTGGGAGCGATAAGGAGAACGGGGGACTGAAGTTCTCCATGACTAAGCTCTTACTTCCGGCGTCTGCGCAGCTAAATAAAAATGAAAGGAGCGCTGGTCACGCATGCGCACAAGCGCGACCGGCACTCCATTAATTTCTACGGAGCTGCAGACACAGACCCCGGAAGTCCGAGGTTTGTGATGGAGAACTTCAGGGGACTTCCAATCCCCCGATCTCCCTATCAATGCCAGCGATCACACATGTATCTCCTATCCTGTGGATAGGGGATACATGTCTTTTGTTTAATGGCAGAGAGGGGAGATACCTCCCTGCTCTGCCGTAGTGTTCAGTGGCGTCCCGCTGTAGCAGCCATAGCGGCAGCTAGCGGAGCCTCCAGCAATGGTGGGGGCCGTGCCGGCGGGCAACACGGGCCCCCTCATGCCGCGGGCCCCGTAGCAGCCGCTACGGTTGCTACGGAGGTAGTTACGCCACTGTGGGGAGCAGTGTGTGAGGAGGGGTTGTACACGGGGAGCAGTATGTGAGGATGGGGATGTACATGGAGAGCAGTGTGTGAGGAGGGGGTGTACATGGGGAGCAGTGTGTGAGGATGGGGATGTACATGGAGAGCAGTGTGTGAGGAGGAAGGTACATGGGAAGCAGTGTGTGAGGAGTTGGGTACGTTGGGAGCAGTGTGTGAGGAGGGGGTGTACATGGGGAGCAGTGTGTGAGGAGGGGGATGTACATGGGGAGCAGTGTGTGAGGAGGAAGATGTACATTGGGAGCAGTTTGTGTGGGGAGGAAGGTACATGGGGAGCAATGTGTGAGGAGTGGGGTACATGGGGAGTAGTGTGTGAGGCGGGGGTATATGGAGTGCATTTTGTGAGGAGGGGGGTACATGGGGAGAAGTCTGGAGATGGGTGCATGAGCGGCAGTCTGGGGGGCACTGGAGGTACATGAGAAGCTGTGGGATACTTGTTTAGTGATGTGTTGTAAGTAGTGTGTGTATCTAGTGCTTATGTGACGAAGTGTACGTACCGTCGGTGTGTGAGACATGTGAGTGGTAAATAGAGGTCTAATCTGAGGATCTAATATTTAGGTGTCTTTTTGTGAATCTGAATTTATTTAGGGGACAGAATTATTTTTTTAAGGAGAATCTGTCACCAGGTCCTAACATCCCATTTACATGTATTACCTTTACCCTGCTTCCTCCCTATTTCCAATGCGAGGCAGCTTAGAACAAATGTGTTTGATTAGAAGACTTCTACCTGCGTGGTGTCACTGGACAAGGCTTGTCATAAGCTACTTCGCGCTGATTGGACAGCATCAGAGGCTGTGAAGATGGCTCCACCCAGGGAGATTCACTGTAGTTCACACCTTGTTGGCTAACTACAGTGAATTGCCATATTGGGCGCCTAAAGTACGGAGCATCATTACTCAGGAACAGGGGGGAGTAGAACAAAAAGAAAACCAGCATTGGAAACAGGGAGGGAGCGGGCTAAAGGTAATATATGTCAGTTGGATGTTAGGACCTGGTGACAGATCCTCTTTAAGTCTAGTCTGGGATTAAATTAGTGGTCCAGTCTTGGGATCGGATTTAATTTTGATATATGATCAGGGGTCGTCTGAATTAATTTTGCAGAAGTGCTGGGTCAAAGATGTCTCGGTAGCAAACTCTGCAGTCACCAGGAGACAACGTTACAGCGGCCTGGACCGGATGAAAAAGAAAATTAGAGAGAACACCTCAGAAAAAAACATCACCTGTTATCACTGAATGTAATAGGCAGTGGCGGATTATCATATGGGCGATTCGGGCGGCCGCCCGGGGCCCGAGGCTCCCAGGGGGCCCATGGCAGCCCGAACCGCACATCACCTTCCAAACCTATTCAGCGCGCTAGCGCTGCTAACTTCCGAAGATGAGGTGGGGAGGAGCAGGGAATTGGCCGGGAAAGGGGTAGGACACGCCTCCCTGACAAGTGCGCCATTGAGTAACAGAACAGCGACGGACGGCTGTTCTGTTACTCCAAAGCTGCAAGAGAAGAGAAGAGCCGGGCGGTCACCGGGGCTGAGGTTAGTTGGCTTATCCTCCTGCCCAACTGGTTCCCGACCGCTGGCTGTATTTTTACGGCCAGCGGCCAGGGACGGGTCCTTAAAACCCGAGCCATAGACTTTCTACGGCTCGTGTTTTAACTTGCTGCCCGCGGGATCGGGCAGCTGAATGTTGGGTCTCCGGCTGTCAGTGACTGCCGGGGACCCTGAGGAGAAGACAGAAGCAGCTTTCGCTGCTTCTGTCTTCTCCGATGTCTTCTTACACAGCGTTCAATGAACGCTGTGTATAGGAATAGAGACAGCAGCAGCGGCGCTGTCTCTATTCCTCCCGATGATCATGTGACTGGTCACATGATCGCCGGGTGCTGTTAGTGACAGACTGTTGCTGGGTCTAACTAGACCCAGCACAGCCCTATTAGTGACAATCGTCACTATGAGAGGGCTGATTTCCCCTGTAACTGGGGCTGCTGTGCAGCTCCAGTTACAGTGGAAAAACATGGTGTAAAAGAATGAAAAAATATATATAAAGTTCCCCAAAGGTCTTTTTTGACCTTTGAGGAACAGAACATAATAATAAAAAAATAGTAAAGTAAAGTGCAAAAAAAATTAAATAATAAATACACATAAAATACCCACCCCCAAAAAAAACGTTCCCCCCCGCCAATCATTTTTGTAACGCTAGCGCTGACCCAATTACCCTAATATAGACATGTAATATATTAAAATTTACGGTAAACAATGACGATCACAAATAACAGGTCTATTTTAGGGTAAAACTATGTTATTACCCAAAAAAAATAGCTGAAACGTAAAAAAGATTATTTTTTTACTATTATTTTCAAACTTTATGAATAAAAATTCTAAAATAGCAAAAAAGGTGTGCATAAAAACGATAAAAATCGAAACCTGCAATGTCTACGGAAAAAACGTCGCAAAAATCACGTCGTTTTTATTTATTTTTTTATAAAAATGTGTGTTTGGTGCAACTTTGTAATTCCGTTTTATTAAAAAATATTTTCACTTTTTGAGATACAGCTGCTTTGTATCCTGTATCCATCAGGTCAGCAGGACTGACGGGATCAGTGAAACGGGCCCTGCGCTAAATTATAATCTTAGATGTGATAGATTTGAGGTGGATCCTGCGTGTCACTGATCCTGTCAGTCCTGCTGATCTGACGGATACAGGATACAAAGCAGCTGTATCTCAAAAAATGAAAATATTTTTTAATGAAATCAATCAATCACACACATACTAATATAATATAATATATATATATAAAATTATGATATAAAGTTTTTAAATGTGTACATAACCTTGTGGCACTATATACAAGGGGGAGCGCTGTGTGCCACTATATACAAGGGGGAGCGCTGTGTGCCACTATATACAAGGGGGAGCGCTGTGTGCCACTATATACAAGGGGGAGGGCTGTGTGCCACTATATACAAGGGGGGGCTGTGTAGTGCTATCCACAGTGGTATGAGTGTGGCGCTCTTTATAGGGGGGGCTTTTTGGTGCTATTTACAAGAGGGGGAGGGCTGTGTGGCGCTCTCTACATGGGGGCTGTATGGCACTATCTATAGGGGGCTGTGTGTAACGCTCTCTACGGGGGGGGGATGTGTGATATAAAGAGGGGGCTGTGTATGGCGATATCTATGGGGGTGTGTAATATCTACAGGGGCTGTGTGTGGCACTATGTACAGGGGGCTGTGTGTGGCACTATGTACAGGGGGCTGTGTGTATGTGGTGTTTTACAGTGTGTGGTATTATTATATTCAGGCACGCAGTGTTTGGTGCTATTATATTTAGGGGCACAGTATGTGGCACCATGATAACTTTATTTTCGTTTATAGGTGTGGAAATGTTGGAAAAGTGAGGAGACGTCTGAGTGGCAAATTCTGCAGAAATGAGTCATGGCCGGGAGAAGTCGTCATGAGCGCTGGACCGGATGGAGAAGAAAAGAGGAAAAAAACTACTAGAATCTGAGACGTCGTCACCTGTGAGTCACTAGATTTATAGAGAATCTGTCACCTCTCCTGACACTTTTATTATAGGAATCCTTGTATTTCACAAAAAGTCTTTCTGCAGTCCAGGACTGATAGACAATTCCCCTTGTCAGGAGGTTGTGTCCCTGCACAGTGTGATACTGTCAGTATGTAGGGACACCGCGCTGTGACAAGGGAAATCGTAACACTGTTAATGCTTGCCCAAAAAGGTAGTGTTAAAAATAGTTACGGCGCGGCAGGGCGGCGGTGAGGAAGGGGGGCCCAAGTTTGGGTAACAGCCCAGGGCCCATGGTCTACTTAATCCGCCACTGGTAATAGGTATGAATTCTGTCTGTGAGTGCAGTTTAGGGTCCGTATTATGTTATACGATTCTACACAGATCACCACAGAACTGATCAGACCCCATAAGGGTATGTTCAGACTTGGCAGAAATTTGCCACTACCTGGCCTCAAAGGAATTCCGTAGCAAATCTGATAAGTCTGAACATGCCCTAAGAAGAAATCAGGAAAACCAACCCAAATTAAAAGGTTTTGGAAAGGCTGTCCTGCATACCTCTGATGGGTTATCAATATGGGTTATCAAAAGTGTGGAATACAGTCATAAGGTGTCAGGTGGAGTCAGAGGTCCATCTGTCTATAATTGAAGACCGCCGATAAATGAGATTGTACTATATGAGGAAAATATTATATTGTTGGAAGAAAAACGTTTGCATATGTGGGTTTATGGAAAAACACTTCTCTCCCTGTGGCTGTGCGTGGTTCACAGGTAAGTGGGGTAGAGTTGGGTTTATATTTATACTTTATATTTTTACGTTTTTGAAAGCAATAATAAAAAAAATTCAGGTGCAGGACTACAACAGGAGATGGCAGTGCTGGCGGATGGGTCCTGTGCATGTAATTAAAAGAAGTCCTTAGTGTATTCTGTGTTCTATTAGGAACACTGTATGGGGTATTATTTACACATGGCATGGTGATATTATTTTGACTCTGTATGGGGGTATTATTTACACATGTCATGGTTATATTATTTTGACTCTGTATGGGGGTATTATTTACACATGACATGGTGATATTATTTGGGCTTTGTATGGGGATATTAGTTACACATGGCATGGTGATATTATTTGGCCTTTGTATGGGGGTATTATTTACACATGGCATGGTGATATTATTTAGACTTTGTATGGGGGTATTATTTACACATCGCATGGTGATATTCTTTGGAATTTGTATGAAGGTATTGTTTGAGTACTGTAGGAATTAGTTCAGCATCACTTGCTTTTAGACAGTATTATATAGATGCTGTATTACACTATTTTTAGGCATTGTATAGGTATTATTTGCACATTGAAAGTTATTCTTATGTTTCTTTGTTTGTTATTATGTTGGCATTGTATAGGATTATTCTTTCTATATAATATTGTAGTAAAAAGTGGAGCAAATTCAGTACATGAGGATGTATTCAGTCATAATGCTTTTGACAGCATTAGGCTCTGTTCACATATGCAAAGCATGCTGCGCTATTGTTTCCGGTAAAACAACGGACACCCTTACAGAAAGCCGATGAAAACCATTAAAGTCAACGGGTTCTGTCGGCCGCTGGTGGTGTCCGTGATATTTCCTTGTTCTGCTTCTCTGATGGAGCAGAACAACGGAATCACCCGACACAAGTGTGAACCCAACCAGAGATGTAAATATGTCCCTGCCGAGTAACAGTCATATTGTGCTGAAGGAAGGTACAAAGTGTAGTAGGTAGGAGCCAGGTAGTTAATAGAATTTTTATTGCGCAAAATTCTGGTGTAACATAGGAGATATGTGTTTTAAGCTGCAGTATATATTGTCAACCATACGGCTTCATACGGCTTAAAATAACGTTATTATTTTTGTCTGGAGTTGGTGAAGGTCCCCAAGTTAGTAGGGGGCCCCCATATAAATTAACTGCTCCATATCCAAGACACCCTTAATCTGGCCCCGCGTTTCGGAGATGCTCTGACTAGTCGTCTAGCCATCACAATTTGGCACATGATCGAAGTCACTCAAATCCTTATGCTTTCCTATTTTTCATGTTTGGTAACACATTAAATTCAAGAACTGACTGTTCACTTGCTGTCTAATATATCCCACCCCTTGACAGGTGCCATTGTAATAAGATTATCATTGTTATTAATTTAACCTGGTTTTAATGTTATGGCAGTACGAATTACATATTAATCTGTATTTCCTTTCGGTAGTAAACACACAGAAATGTATAATTTCAATTAAAACAAGGACTATATAAATGGGCACATGATGAGGGCTCCTGCCAAACGGCATGACTTATACTCTTGGAACTTGAAAAAGAGGTAAAGGAAAAAAATGTACTCTGTACAATGAACTGATGGACACCAAACCACTGGTTTCCCAGGGTGTGTTTATTAATTGAACTGATTCTTTTGGGCCTTCAGAACCGAGGATGTTTTCCTTTTTTTCTTTGCTGCATTCCAAGAGCCACAATTTTTTTTCCCCATTGATTAAAATATATGATGGCTTGTTGTTTGCGGGATGAGTTGCAGCTTTTATTGCCACCATTTGGGGGTACAAACAGGTATAGATTATTATGTTTTCGCACAATAAAACTTTTATTAATAAAAGTCATTTTTGTGTCACTTCATCCTGAGAGCCGTAACTTTTTTTTTTCTATAGAGGTAACTTCATGAAGGCTTCTAAAATAATTTCTACTGCAAACAATGAAGTACTTTGGGGGGGGGGAGGAAACATTTATTTGTTTATTTTTTAACTTAACTTTTAACTTAACTTTTTTTTTTTTAAATCTTACTTTGTTAGACCCTTAGTTGCAATGGTAACCTATTGGTGCCCTGTGATCATTACATAGTTACATAGTTACTACAGTTGAAAATAGACATATGTCCATCAAGTTGAACCAAGAGATGGGGGAAAGGGAATTGATGAAACAACATTTCTACACATTAACATAGGAGCTGATATTTTTTAGTTCTAAGAAATGATCCAAGCCTTTTTTAAAGCCATCTACTGTCCCTGCTGTGACCTGCTCCTACGGTAGGCTATTCCATTGATTCACAGTTCTCACAGTAAAGAAGGCTTGTCGCCTCTGCAGATCAAACCTTTTTTTCTCCAGACGAAGGGAGTGCCGTATGGGCCATTCATAAATTTATATAAGTTAATCATGTCCCCCCTTAGTTGTCTCCTTTCAAGGCTAAATAGGTTTAATTATTTTAATCTTTCCTCATAATTTAGATTCTCCATGCCTCTTATTAGCTTCGTTGCTCTTCTTTGTATTTTTTCCAAATCCAGGGCATACTTTTTATGAACTGGTGCCCAGAACTGAACTGCATATTCTAGATGAGGCCGCACTAATGCTTTGTAATATGGTAATATTATATCCTTGTCCCGTAAGCCCATGCCTCTTTTAATACACGACAATATCTTGCTGGCCTTAGAAGCAGCTGATTGACATTGCATGTTATTATTTTGTCTATGATCTACAAGTACACACAGATCTTTCTCAAAAAATGACTCCAGTATAGTTCCAACTAGGACACATGATGCATGCAGGTTGTTGGTTCCCAGATGCATAACTTTACATTTATTTACATTAAACCTCATTTGCCAAGTGAATGCCCAAACACTCAGTGTGTCCAAATCAGCTTGTAATTTATGAACATCTTAAATAGACTGAATTATACTACGTAGCTTGGTGTTATCTGCAAAAATAGAAACAGCGATATTAATCCCATCCCCTATACCATTAACCCCTTAGTGACCAAGCTTGTTTGGACCTTAATGACCAAGCCAAATTTGTCAAATCTGGTATGTGTGACTTTATCAGAGAATAACTCTGTGAAAGTTTTGAATATCCAAGTAATTCTGACATTGTTTTTTCGTCACATGTTGTACTTTATTTTAGTGGTAAAAGTAGACTGATACGATTTGCGGAAATAACTTAAAAAATAGAAAAATTGAAGAAATTTTGTAAAAATTATCATTTTTCCCTATTTTTAACTGCAATATGTCACATATGTACACACATACTGTACAATTTTTTTTACTAAATATATATTTCCATCTCTTTACTCTATTTTGGCAGCACTTTTGAAAAAAAAAAATAATTTTTGAGCAATTTAGAGGACTTACAAGTTAAGTAATAATTTTATAAATTTTGTAGTACATTTTGTTTTCCTGCACCAAGCCAGGTTTTCATAGGCTCATAGGTGTCAGAATGGTGGAAACCCCCACAAGTGACCCCATTTTGAAAACTAGACCCCTTAAGGTATTTATTAAGGGGTGTTGTAAGTATTTTGACCCCACAGTTTTTTTGTAAGAATTCATGCAAAGCAGGCATAAAAAAATATAATTTAACTTTTTTCATAAAAGTATCACTTTGAAGACCGATTTCTTTGTAAAGCGACCATGAGAATGAAGAAACACACCCAAAAATCTATCACCCTGTTTCTCCTGTTTTCAAAAATGCCCCCATTGTGACCCTAATGCGTTGCCTGGACACACGACAGGGCCCGAAAGGGAGGGAGCACCCGGAGGCTTTCAGGACTCATATTTTGCTTGAAAATGTTTTAGGCCCCACTGTACATTTGGAGAGGTTTTGAACTACCAGAACGATAGAAACTCCCCATAAACGACCCCATTTAGAAAACTAGACCCCTTAAGGTATTTATCTAGGGGTGTAGTGAGTATTTTGACCCCACAGTTTTTTGCTAAATTTAATGCATAGCAGGTGAAAAAAAATAAAAATTCACTTTTGTAATAAAAGTATCACTTTGAAGACCGATTTCTGTGTAAAGCGACTATAAGAATGAAGAAACACACGCCAAAATCTATCACCCTGTTTCTCCTGTTTTTAAAAATGCCCCCATTGTGACCCTAATGCGTTGCCTGGACACACGACAGGGCCCGAAAGGGAGGGAGCACCCAGAGGCTTTCAGGACTCCTATTTTGCTTGAAAATGTTTTAGGCCCCACTGTACATTTGGAGAGGTTTTGAACTACCAGAACGATAGAAACTCCCCATAAACGACCCCATTTAGAAAACTAGACCCCTTAAGGTATTTATCTAGGGGTGTAGTGAGTATTTTGACCCCACAGTGTTTTGCTAAATTTAATGCATAGCAGGTGAAAAAAAATAAAAATTCACTTTTTTAATAAAAGTATCACTTTGAAGACCGATTTCTGTGTAAAGCGACTATAAGAATGAAGAAACACACGCCAAAATCTATCACCCTGTTTCTCCTGTTTTCAAAAATTCCCCCATTGTGACCCTAATGTGTTGCCTGGACACACAGCAGGGCTTGAAAGGAAGGGAGCACCCAGAGGCTTTCAGAACTCATATTTTGCTTGAAAATGTTTTAGGCCCCACTGTATATTTGGAGAGGTTTTGAACTACCAGAACGATAGAAACTCCCCATAAACGACCCCATTTAGAAAACTAGACCCCTTAAGGTATTTATCTAGGGGTGTAGTGAGTATTTTGACCCCACAGTGTTTTGCTAAATTTAATGCATAGCAGGTGAAAAAAAATAAAAATTCACTTTTTTAATAAAAGTATCACTTTGAAGACCGATTTCTGTGTAAAGCGACTATAAGAATGAAGAAACACACGCCAAAATCTATCACCCTGTTTCTCCTGTTTTCAAAAATTCCCCCATTGTGACCCTAATGTGTTGCCTGGACACACAGCAGGGCCCGAAAGAAAGGGAGCACCCGGAGGCTTTCAGGACTCCTATTTTGCTTGAAAATGTTTTAGGCCCCACTGTACATTTGGAGAGGTTTTGAACTACCAGAACGATAGAAACTCCCCATAAACGACCCCATTTAGAAAACTAGACCCCTTAAGGTATTTATCTAGGGGTGTAGTGAGTATTTTGACCCCACAGTTTTTTGCTAAATTTAATGCATAGCAGGTGAAAAAAAATAAAAATTCACTTTTTTCATAAAAGTATCACTTTGAAGACCGATTTCTGTGTAAAGCGACCATAAGAATGAAGAAACACACCCCAAAATCTATCACCCTGTTTCTCCTGTTTTCAAAAATGCCCCCATTGTGACTCTAATGCATTGCCTGGACACACAGCAGGGCTTGAAAGGAAGGGAGCACCCAGAGGCTTTCAGGACTCATATTTTGCTTGAAAATGTTTTAGGCCCCACTGTATATTTGGAGAGGTTTTGAACTACCAGAACGATAGAAACTCCCCATAAACGACCCCATTTAGAAAACTAGACCCCTTAAGGTATTTATCTAGGGGTGTAGTGAGTATTTTGACCCCACAGTTTTTTGCTAAATGTAATGCATAGCAGGTGAAAAAAAATAAAAATTCACTTTTTTAATAAAAGTATCACTTTGAAGACCGATTTCTGTGTAAAGCGACTATAAGAATGAAGAAACACACGCCAAAATCTATCACCCTGTTTCTCCTGTTTTCAAAAATGCCCCCATTGTGACCCTAATGTGTTGCCTGGACACACAGCAGGGCCCGAAAGAAAGGGAGCACCCGGTGGCTTTCAGGACTCCTATTTTGCTTGAAATTGTTTTAGGCCCCACTGTACATTTGGAGAGGTTTTGAACTACCAGAACGATAGAAACTCCCCATAAACGACCCCATTTAGAAAACTAGACCCCTTAAGGTATTTATCTAGGGGTGTAGTGAGTATTTTGACCCCACAGTTTTTTGCTAAATTTAATGCATAGCTGGTGAAATAAAATAAAAAAAACACTTTTTATATAAAAGTATCACTTTGAAGACCGATTTCTTTGTAAAGCGAACATGAAAATGAAGAAACACACCCCAAAATCTATCACCCTGTTTCTCCTGTTTTCAAAAATACTCTCATTGTTGCCATAATCTGCTTATTAGACCTGTGGCTGGGCCAAAAAGAGAGGGAGCACCCTTTGGCTTTCAGGGCACAATTGAATAAATTCTAGGCCCCATATCATGCATTTAGAGGCATTGAGCTGCCTGAACAAAAAAAAACCACGCAGAAATGACCCCATTTTAAAAACTAAACCCCTAAAGGTATTCATCTAGTGGTGTAGTGGGCATGCGGACCAAAAATGTTTTAAATGAGGAAATAATGGGTATCATTTCAGACACTATGGGTATATAATGTTTTCTTCAAGCTTTTATTACGTTTCCACATGAAATAGAGGAGACGTGGTAGAAGGTTATTTTGTTAGAAATACGCCACATTAATAAATTTGTGCGGCACAGAATAGAAGTGAAGCCGTGTATTCATAACGGATACATGTTGCTATAGACGTATTTGCCTGTACTTATGACTATGTCTTGCTGAAGAAGCAGTTGGTGCCATTATGATGTCATTGTGGACAGAATTCTGTCCTAATATAAAATCAGTCAGAGAGGAAAAAATAAACTGTACTGGAGTGACGGGCAATATCTTCAAACAAATGGAGGAAAATGTATCCAACTATGTTGCAAACTCGAGTCTGTTCACTAGATAGAAGAACACCTGCAGGGCTGTCATGACAAGGATTTTTTTTTTCAGTGACTGGTTGTACAACGTCTCTTTAGCTCCATCAATCCTTATGAGGGACGAATGTGCCAAGTGACGCGGTACACCATAACAGACCCCTGCCCGGCAAGGTAGGAACCGCTATGTGCACAAAACAACCAATCACCTACAGAATATATAAAAGGACAGTGTCCAAAACCATCTATAGGAACAGTAAAGGATCACTAATCCCCAAAATGATGTCAGTATTTCCAGAAGAACCGTAACAAAGCCCATGGTGTATTGATAAGGAACAGCTCAATTATTAGAGATCCTCCAAATAAAAAAAAAAGATCATGCCCGTATCACGGTACAGAATTAGGAATGTAACAGCTGTATGTGGCAGGACATAGTCATAAGAACAGTCAAAATAAAAAAATTGTGGATGTGGGATTTTGTACTGGACAATTAATTCCAGCACTTGATCACCCACAAATAAATAAAAAAAATCATAAGGGGTAAAATTAGTTTCACAGTCTGAAAAAAATGTGCTCTACAACCTCTCCCACAAGAAATAATCCCTACTTGGAAAGCCCACGAACTAAAAAGAAAATATAAAGAAATTGACTCCCTAAAAAGGCCCCCAACCCATTATTTTTTTTTGTGTTAAATTCTAGTAATTTGCAACCGTGTGAAAGGTTTCGAAACAGGGATAGTTACAAAGGGCTGGTTTTGATGGACACATGGGGCAATAAAAGCGGGTATCCCTCCTCCTGCCATGCCTGCTACATACCCGACACCTTTTTTGGGGATATTTTTGGGTCTCAGTGGAGGGAATAGGGTGTAAAAAGTGGCGCTCTGAAAGCCTGCGCACATCCTCAGATTCGCAGGATTGTGCCGGTATAGTGGACTCAAAAAGGAGATGCTCAATGACCTTCTCCTGAAATTGAAGGAAAGTGAGCGTTCCTTGGGCTTTTTTGAAAATAACAAAACTGTTATAGGTAGCAACCTGGATGAGGTAGATTGCTACCTTTTTGTACCAGGCCTTATTTTTGCGCTTCACCAGGTAAGGCTGAAGCACCTGGTCGGAAAGGTCTACACCCCCCATAAATTTGTTGTAGTCTGTTACACAGACAGGTTTCTGCTTTGCAGTGGTAGCCCCCCTCTCCGTAATTGCCACAGTGGTGTCCGTGTGTACGGTGGACAGCATGTAGACATCCTTCTTGTCGGCCCACTTCACTGCAAGCAATTCCTGACTTGCAAGGGCCATGGATGTTCCCTTTCCCAAACGCCTGGACACCAACTGTTGTGGGAGTCCCACTCTGTTCTTCCGTACTGTCCCACAGGCCCCTGTATTTGCAGCATGGAGGGCTTTATAAAGGGCAACGCTGGTATAAAAATTGTCTGTATAGACGTGGTACCCCTTGTGCAGAAATGGCTCCATTAGGTTCCACACAATTTTGCCAGAGGTGCCAATAGTTTCTGGGCAGCCTGGGGTATAAATTTGGCAGTCCCTGCCTTCATAGATTTTGAAACCGCAGGTGTAACCCGTTGTGCTCTCGCAAACTTTGTACAATTTCACCCCATATCTGGCTCGTTTGGAAGGGATGAATTGACGAAAGGAAAGACGCCCTTTGAAGCTCATGAGCGATTCATCTACTGACAAATTTTTGTCAGGGGTGTACAACTTTAAAAATAAATCATTTAGAAGGGTGATTAATGGCCTTAATTTATTAAGCCGATCATAAGCTGGGTCACTTCTTGGGGGGACTTGGGAATTATCAGTAAAATGCATGAATCGCATTAGGGCCTCATAGCGGTTTCTGGACATCACTGCTGCAAATACAGGGGTAGCGTGGACAGCACTACAAGTCCAGTAGGACCGGACAGAGGGTTTTTTAACCAAACCCATATTGAGGGTAATGCCTAAAAAATTTTTTATTTCTGGGACACTTGTGGGGCTCCACATTCTGGAGTACATAGATGCAGGCTTTTGTAGAACAAACTGCCTAGCATACAGATTAGTCTGCTGGACTATCAAGTCTAGGACCGTATCACATATAAATAAATTAAAAAAATTATAGGGGGTAAAATTTTGGACGTCGACACTAATTCCTGGGGTCGCTTCAAATTGGGGTACTTGGGGGGAAAATGATAGTGCAGGATCCCACATCACGGGAGGGACTGCAACACTCGGCCCTGCACTTGACACCTCTACAGCGACTGACGTATCCACCACCATAGGACTATGGGGTTCAGCGGTGGAATTAGAATCGTCACTGTCACTGTCTGGAACAAATTCTGAAGCGGTGTCTGTTTCGCTTTCAGAAGTGTCGGAACATAGCAAGGCGTAGGCTTGCTCCGCGCTGTACATACGCTGAGACATATTTATAGATATGTGTATGTATATATATATATATATATATATATATATATATATATGCCCTATAAGTCCTAACCCTAAAGTAAACCTAAAATCCTAAAAACGACACAAATTTTTTTTTTTTTTTTATATATATATTTTTTTTATATTTTTTTTTTTTTATATAACAGACGTAAAATTAATTCTAAACGGCCCTAAACACGAACGCTAAACTAGCCCTAACCCTAAAGTAACGCTAAACTAACGGTAAACTAGCACTAACGCTAAACTAGAACTAACGCTAAACTAGCACTAACGCTAAACTAGCGCTGACGCTAATCTAGCGCTGACGCTAATATAGATTTGATATATTATATATATATATATGTATGTATAAGAACGATGATTTTTTATCACTTTTTTTCTTTCTTCACAGCACAGGACTTAGACTGATTTCTCTCTCCTCTCAGAACAACTACAATGGGAGGAGAGAGAAACACAGCCCATGTCCTGGCTGTGTTTTGAAAATAACTGTCAGTGATCTCTGTGATAGGTTTTATCACAGAGATCACCTGATCAGGGACCAGTCACAACGGTCCCTGATTGTTGCTGTGCCAGATGACGACACAGGTAAGTTATGAAGTTATGCAAAGCGCACTCGGGCGCCATTTTGGGGGGGGGGGAATCGGACCGTGGGGGGGGGATCGGACCGGGGGGGGGGGATCGGACATGATGGGGAATCGGACGGGGGGGGGGGGCGCACTATTTACCCGTTCTCTCTCCTCTCTAAGGAGTTATTCCATGAGAGGAGAGAGAAATGGCGATTATCCGCCGGTTTAGCGTGAACGCCGTGAAATAGCGATTCACGGCGATCACGTGACCAGAGACCACTCGTTATGGTCTCTGGTCGTTGCCCCGAACTCTCAGCTACCTCCGGTAGCTGAGAGAACGGAGCCCCGATCTTTAATTTCGGCGCTACTTTAGGCTAATGCGATCACGTTAAAAGGCGTCACATTAGCCTAAAGCCCATTAGTGAGGAACGTAAAAAGGCGTACTGTTGGTCACTAAGGGGTTAATAAATAAGTTGAATAATAGTGGTCCCAGCACGGAACCCTGGGGTACACCACTTGTAACCAGTGACCATTCAAAGTAGGAATCATTGACCACAACTCTCTGAGTACGGTCCTTGAGCCAATTTTCAATCCAATTACAAACTAAACTTTCTAAACCTATAGACCTTAATTTACCCATTAGGCGTCTATGATGGAAAGTGTCAAATGCCTTTGAAAAGTCCAAAAACACTATATACACAGCGGCCTCTCTGTCTAGGCTTCTACTCACCTCTTCATAAAAACATATTAGGTTGGTTTGATAACTTCTATCCTTGGTAAAACCGTGCTGGCTGTCACCTATAATACAATTTTTTGTCACATAATCCTGTATATAGTCCCTCAATAGCCCCTCAAACATTTTCCCCACGATGGATGTTAAGCTTACTGGTCTATAATTACCCGGGGAAGACCTAGAGACCTTTTTGAAAATAGGCACCACATTTGCCCTGCGCCAGTCCCTTGGTACTATACCAGTCACTTGAGAATCTCTGAATATTATGAACAGGGGGACAGAAATAACTGAACTAAGTACTTCAATAACTCTTGGGTGTAACCATCGTGATTGTGATTTTCTTTCTTTTTTGGTATTTGGGTGGACCATGTCTAGTGTTACATCAGGTGCAGGGTATTGTGGTGCTTCCTGCAGTCTAGCCCTGAACTGTCCTCTGGAGTAAAGTGTAGCATTCATTTTGAATAAACAATTTAAGAAGAATAACAAGCAATAGTATAAAGAAGTGTTAACCAGAAATGTTAACTCAAATTCTTGCTATAAAGCATAATGATTATGGGCTAGAAAGGAAAAAAGCTTTTGCCATTGATTTATCAACAGTAATCTTGGAAGAGCTGAATAAAAGAGAGGGGAAACCAGACTGATTGCTCATCAAGCTATCCTGTTGCAGAAAGTGATTGCAAATCAAAATCAAATATCACAAAGTGGAAAAATTAAAGAGCCCGTGAAGGACTTTCTGACAAACGCATTCTTACAGCGTGGAGAAGAACAGGCTCATTTAACATCTACCTCAGACTCCAAAACTGAAATATTAATTCAAGTGAGACAAAATGATGGCTGTCCAAAAGTTTGTCATAGAAATAGTTAAATGACAGTCTTTCATGAAAGGTAAGACTATTGTTAAATTGAAAATCTTTTTTATTACTGGTGTATTGCACATTCTGTAATCGTCACTATTTAATGTGTTGCTGCCCTTCACGGCCAGTTTTGTGCTAAGTGCAGTAAAAGTTGGCAGAGGATTTTTGGTCGGAAGCAGCATTCAGAAGGGTAACTTTAAAAAATAAATAAATTTGTGTATACACAAAAACATTATCAAAGTTGTGTATAAATCAGAAAATAACGTATAAGAAATGGCATAATATGGATATGTTCACCTTTACCTTTTCTTGCATTTAGTTAAGGATTCCTTTTTCTCATTAACCCCTTAAGGACCTATGACGAAAATGAACGTCATGGTCGGCTGCTAGATGCGCACCATGACGTTCATTTTCGTCATTGCTTTAAATTGTCACCGTGTGTAAACAGACGATGAGAGAACTGTGCAGACAGCTGTCCCAGACAGCTGATCATCACAGTCAGCGCTCGGGAGATCCAATCAAAGTGGTCCCAGCCTGGCGATGGCTGTGATTGGTCAGTCACTGACGACAGATCAATGACAGCTGTCAATGTAGAAAAGGCAGGAGAAAAAGCCGGTACATGGCTCTGATCTCCTCACTGCTGTCAGAGGTTGTGAGGAGAACAGAGCTGTGTCAGTCTGTCCTCCAGTCAAGTTAAAAAAAGAGATTTAACCCCTTCATATCTGCACTTGGCCCCAGTGATCCCTTCCCACCCATCCATATACGCCCTCCTGTCATTTTGTGTCACACAAATCAAATAATTTGATTATATATAGAGTTTTAGGTAGCGCTAGGTTTAGGGAGATAGGTAGCGTTAGGTAGCGTTAGGTGTAGGGTATTAGGTAGCATTAGGTGTAGGGTGTTAGGTAGCGTTAGGGCTTGGGCGTTAATTTGCGTTAGCGAGGTGTAGGGCTTCAGGTCGTTATTAGGGTTTCGTATAAAAAAATATAAAAAATATAAAAAAAATATATAAAAACAAAAATACAAAAAATACGTTAATATAGTTAAAAGTTAGTCTCAGTTATATAGACTATACATATATATATATATATATATATATATATATATATATATATATATGTATATATATATATATATATACAATGTCCCAGCGGTTGTATACAGCTGAAGAAGCCTTTGCGATAATGTGTTCAGACACAGACAGCGCAAGTGAGGCTGATGAGCAAATTTTATTGCTGTCATCATCCAGTGACAGCGATGAACCAGAAGCAAGATGGGGCAGGCTGAGCGAAAGTCAGCCTAACACAAGCACTAGTGAGACCGAGTGGCTGTCCACAGATTCCTGATTTTACTTCTGCATCAGGGATTAATATAGATACCACCGGATATAGTGCGGCAGATTTTTTTAAGTTCTTTTTTTCAGAAGACATAATTAACGTAATGGTTATACAAACCAATTTGTATGCCCAACTATATATGGCAAGTAACCCCACGTCTTTTTATGCCAGATCCAACATCTGGTATCCAGTTGACCAGGCAGAAATGCTAAAATTTTGGGGCCTTCATTTAAATATGGGCATTGTAAAAAAGCCCACAATAAGGTCATATTAGTCGACTGATGTACTGTACGATACCCCCATGTATCATGCAGTGATGAAACACAAACGTTTTGAGGCCATAATGCGTTTCATTCACAACGTGGACAATTCCCAATGTCCACCAGAAAGTGACCCCAGCTATGATTGGCTATATAAAATAAGGCCTCTTATTAGCCATTTTAATTTAAAATTTGCAGAGGTATATACCCCAGAAATGAATCTTGCCATTGATGAATCCCTGGTTCTATTTAAGGGGAGATTAAAATTCCGGCAGTACCTACCCAACAAGAGCGCCAGATATGGCATGGAAGTCTATAAAATCTGCGAAAGCAGCACTGGCTACACCCACCGTTTTAGGGTATATGAGGGAAAGGATACCCAAATTAACCCTCCTGAATGCCCCCCATGCTCAATATAAGTGGACGAATCGTCTGGGACCTAATTTACCCACTACTAGACAAGGGGTACCCCTGTTTAAATTTTTTTTTTTAAAAAATGGTGGCTTGCGGCAACAAGAAAGGCCTTCCAAAGGCGCTGGTGAGTCTAAAATTAAAGGCCAATGAAAGTCGGTGTCTTTGTCATGAGGACATAATGATCATTAAATACAGGGATAAAAAAGATGTTCTCATGATCACCTCCATCCATGCTGATGAAAGGATCCCTGTTTAGGTATAAATAGATTTTGGGGTGTGTTTCTTCATTTTCATGTTCGCTTTACAAAGAAATCTGTCCTCAAAATTGCACATTTGTGAAAAAAGTGACATTTAATTTTTTTTCACCTACTTTGCATTACATTTAGCAAAAAACTGTGAAGTCAAAATGCTCACTACACCCCTACATACATACCTTAAGGGGTCTAGTTTTCTAAATGGGGTCATTTATGGGGAGTTTCTATCGTTCTGGCAGCTCAAAACCTCTCCAAATGTGCAGTGGGGCCTAAAACATTTTCAAGCAAAATATGTCTTGAAAGCCATTGGGTGCTCCCTTCCTTTTTGGCCCTGTCGTGTGTCCAGGCAGCGCATTAGGGCCACAATGGGGGTATTTTTGAAGACAGGAGAAACAGGGCAATAGATTTTGGGGTGTATTATTTCATTTTCATGTTCACTTTACAAAGAAATCTGTCCTCAAAATGACACATTTGTGAAAAAGTGTTTTTTTGTTTTTTTCATCTGCTTAACATGAATTCTTACAAAAAACTTAATGAATACCTTAAGGGGTGTAGTTTTCAAAATGGGGTGATTTACGGGGCTTTCCAACATTATGACACCTATGAGCCTCCAAAAACTTGGCTTAGTGAAGGAAAACAAAATTACCACCTAAATAAAGTCTAACATGTGACGAAAAAACAATATCAGAATGACTTGATATATGCAAAACTATTACAGCGACAAAGTCAGACATACCAGATTTGAAAAATCTGGCGTGGTCATTAAGGTGCAAACAGGCTCGGTCCTTAAAGGGTTAAACAAATTCAATACAATATCACGACATGCTAGCAAAGCCCTTGACAGGCTACAGTTCAGATCACAACCACTGGTTGACCACACATAGACACACAGCATAGTGTTATGACCAGCGGGTGTGTGGACCCACTTGGCTTCTCCACCGGTTTGGCTTTGGACCACCTCTAAGGTCGTTATCTAAGAAGCCTCTCCGGTCTTCGCCCCTTTAACCCCTATACAGGAATCTGGTCTTCGCTGCGGGGAGGCTAACCGGTCGCTTCCTCTTGAGGTGGTCCCGGCAGAGTAGCTGCTGGCCAAACAGACAAGAAACAGGCACTGGCAGATGTTACCTTGACGGATAGAAGCTGACAGTGGATCACTGGTCACAAGTGGATAGTGGATTGCCGGACAAAGGCACATGGCAGGCATATGAACACAGGCAGGTAGCTTGTCACAGGTAGGTAGCAGGTAACTGGACACTGGCCGATAACTTATAGCAACAGCAGACTGGATACATGCTGGCAATGGATAACCAGATACAGGCTGGTAACTGATAGCAATAGCTGACTGGATACAAGCTGGCAACGGACAACTGGATACAGGCCGATTACTGATAGCAATAGCATACAGTATCAGATGCATACAGGAACTTTTGCTGGATAATACTAGGTTGTTCCAATATTGCTCAGGCACCTGGTGGATAGTGAAGGTGCCTTAAATAGTCCTGGGGAGCAACAGTGATTGGTGAGTCATTTTTTAATTTTGCGCATGCTGGCCCGATTTCGCCAGAGCATGCGCACATTAAGAACAGTGTGGCCACAAGGAAGAGGACACAAGCAGATACCGGCTGCCTAAAGGTGGGACAGGTCGCCGGACAATGTACGAGACTTGGCGGCGGGAACCGCCAAAAGGAGCGGGACCCGCCGCCGGCGTCAGACATAGACATCTCGTGATAGAGTATGGAGAAATCATGTTTTTTTTCCAAAGCTAGTCATCTCACACCACACATCTCAGAATATGTTGAATCAAGAGAAAAGGAAAGAAAGGATACATCTGTAAGTAATAGATTGGATAAAAGCCATGTAAATATCATCTGGTATACAATTTTGTGAACCACTGTACACTTTATTCCCCTAAAGGGGTTGTCTCGTCAATAATGCATATGAACTGGGGTGGTCTTCATGAGGCAAAGCCTTTAAAGAGTTTGTTTCATATTTACGACCCCTGTCAATTTTCCCTATTAGGTCATACGGGTGCCCCTTATTAGTGCATATGGACATCATAGAGCAATTAACCCCTTAGTGACCACTAATACGCCTTTTTACGTGATTCACTAATGGGCTTTAGGCTAGGCTGACGCCTTTTCACGTCAGCCTAGTCTAAGTCCTGCACGGGTCTCCCGTGCAGGCAGGAGCCGGGGCTCTGCTGTCTGATGACAGCTGAGCTCCTGCTCCAACGCCCGCGATCGAAGTTTACTTAGATCGCGGCCGTTTAACCCGTTAAATGCTGCCGTCAATAGCGACCGCGGCATTTAACTTTGTTTACAGAGGGAGTGCGCTCCCTCTGTCACCCATCGGCGGCCCGCGAATGCAATCGCGGGTCTCCGATGGGGTGTCATGGCAGCCGGGGGACTGATAAAAGCCCCCAGGTCTGCCCTGGACATATGCCTGTTAGGACGCGCCGGAGGCACGTCCTAACAGATTGCCTGTCAGATTTACACTGACAGGCAATAATGCTCTGGTATACGAAGTATACCAGAGCATTATAGCAGCGATCGGAACATCGCACAGTAAAGTCCCCTAGTGGGACTAATAAAATAAGTCATCAAAGTGAAATAAAGATTATTAATAAAAAGTACAGTAAAAAAATAAATAAAACCATTTTTTTCCATAAAAAGTGGTTTTATTTAGTAAAAGTGTAAAAAAAAAAAAAAGTACACATATGTGGTATCGCCGCGACCGTAATGACTCCATTAATAAAGTTAATATGTAATTTAAACCGCAAAGTGAACACCGTAAAAAAAAAAAACACAAAAAACTATGGCGAAATTGCAATTTTTTTCCATTGCCCCCCAAAAAAGTCATAATAAAAATGAATCAATAAGTCCCATGTACCCCAAAACAGTACCATTCAAAACTATGTCTTGTCCCGCAGAAAACAAGCCCAAAAAATCACTACATTGATGGAAAAATAAAAAAATTACGGCTCTTGGAAAGCGACGATGCAAAAACAAATAATTTTAGTTCAAAAGTGTTTTTATTGTGCAAAAGTCGTAAAACATAAAAAAACCTCCACACATGTGGTATCGCCGTAATCGTACCGACCCATAGAATAAAGTTAACATGTTATTTACGTCGCATAGTGAACGGCGTCAATTTAAAAACGCATAGAACAATGGCGGAATTTCAGGTTTTTTTTATAATCCCCCCCAAAAAGGTTAATAAAAGTTAATATAAAAATTATATGTACCCAAAAATGGTGCTATTAAAAACCACAACTAATCCCGCAAAAAACAAGTCCTCATACAGCTATGTAGACGAAAAAATAAAAACGTTATAGCTCTTTGAATGCGACTATAGAAAAATGAATAAAATAGCTTGGTCATTAAGGCCTAAAATGGGCTGGTCACTAAGGGGTTAAGAGTGGCTCCTACTCTGACAATTTTGGCTTGGTCAGGCATTACATAATTGTCTATTCATTTGAACGATATATAATGTCATGATCTGTGTGTATGTGGACTTACTAGGCTGCACCGCAGTAGCGGGAGGCAGCTGGCCAAACAACAGTGTACCCAATCAATAGAAAAGTCCAGCACAAGGGTTCCTGAATAGTCCAGACAGTCACAGTGGCTAGGCACCGATGGAACTTTGATGGCAGAGGATGCCACACGTGTCAGAGGATATCAGGCTTGGCAGATGACACTAGACAGGGTGTACGACAGCAAGTTTGACCAATGGCAGAACACGACTCCAACACTCGATAGGGCTCAGGGACCAACACAGCTCAGGATACAGGAACATGTAGTAGGGCACGGGAACACTTGGGAACAGGATAACACTAAGGGACCAGTTGCTAATACTAACATGGGAAATACAAACAACGCTAAGGCAGGGAGTGAAAGGGCAGGGCCCCTTTTATAGTCCAGGGGGATTAGGACTAATTAGTAATATAATTCATGTGCGCACACAGCGCACAGTACAGGACACAGCCGAGCGGAGCAGAAGTGAGTGCTGGTGTCTCCTTGGAAGGAGATGCCGGCCAGCACTCACAGACCAAGGGGTAAGTAGGAACCGCGGTCCGCAGCCATATAATAAATAATATGTACCTAGAGATGTAGCCGTCGTTACCTTGACTTTTAACACATTAAGTAAACATTGGCTAGATGTTGACTTTTCAATGGCTTTTCTTGTGTGATATCACGCTGCAGCAAGTTATCAGAGTCAAGTTAAATATGGCTACATCCGTATAATGCTACATTTCCAGCTTATATCAGCAATAAAATTGTTTTTATATGAATTTTTATTTCTGGAAACAAAAACTGAAAAACTGTTGTAGGAATACCATATATGTGTGTTTTTATTTTTCTGTCTTTTGAAATGTACACAATAAAACTAATTATTTAAAACTTATTGTATTTTTTGTACAACTTTTTAATATATATTTTTAAACATTTTTACTCCATTAAGGGATTAAAACTTTTGATCACTAAATAACTAAATAGGAGCCAAAACATTACACTCAAGGATGAACGTACCATAGGGACATACGACTATGAGTGCCCAGCTCTGGTAGGTCCCATCTCCTTTGCTATTGGGTGGTGAGTACATTAGCAGGATTTGTCTCTCCTGAGGAATTGCATTGTTTACTTACAGTTCAAAGAGATGGGGAATTGGCCCAAGGGCCATAGAAAGGGTGTGGAGGGTGATTTTATTCTTTGCTATGTGGCCCCTTTGTTTCTATGTACAGCACAGATTACACTCTGGGTCATTATTAACACAGGCAATTGTTGTTAACATAGCATTGGAAAAGAAAACCCTATGGACCTTTTAAAGACCTCGTGGTTCACTATATATAGTACTGTTCAATAAAAATAGCAGTGAGTTTAAAAAAGCAAATAATGTGCAAAATCAATTATAATAACTTTCATTTGCTTAAATGCAAATGCACTGGAAATACTACACATTCAATTCCAAATCAAAACACTAACAAAATGTATCCAGTAGAGATGAGCGAACCGGGACAACCGAACCCGGTTTCGGTCCGAACATCGCGAAAAGTTCGGTTCGCAGCGAGTCCGAACTTCACGGGGTTCGGCCGAACACATTTTGACCGAACCCGGGCGGGCAGAAAAAACATTACAAAAATATTATACTAATCGGCAGCCACTTGTCTCTATCAATCACTGATAGAGAGAAGAGGCTGCTGATTAAAAATAAAATAAAAAGCATTTCATACGTACCCGGTCGTTGTCTTGGTGACGAGTCCCTCTTCTTCCTCCAGTCCGACCTTCTTTCCTGACGCGGCAGCCTGTGATTGGCTGCAGAGGCCGCGGCAGCCTGTGATTGGCTGTAGAGGCCGCGGCAGCCTGTGATTGGCTGCAGAGGCGGTCACGTGACGTGCGTGACCGCCACTTCAGCCTGTGATTGGCTGCAGCGGCGACATGGATGAAACGTCATCGCTGGAGGCCGGACAGGAAGAATGTAAGTATGAACGTATTTTTTTTTTATTACATTAAAAATGTATTTTCCGCCCGCCGAGCATGGTACTGTCAAGGTTGCTGAAAGAGTTAGTGCAGCCCATTAACTCTTTCAGCACCCTGGACAGTACCATGCTCTGCGCACGGAAATTACAGGTTCGGTCAGAACTAGTTCGATCCGAATCAAACTTTTTCGTGAAATTCGGCGAACCAACCGAACCGAACTTTTCATAAGTTCGCTCATCTCTAGTATCCAGTTTGTTTTAATCCTTTACAGAACGTAAAAGAAAATGGAATATTAGGCTGTTTAAAAAAATAGCAGTGCCCGCATTTTTCTTAAAAATTAAAAAATATAATGTATAAACTGAAAAAAATGTTTCAGACTTCACTTTACTGAACTAATATTTAATGGCATAACCATTGTTTCTGAGAAGTGCTTGACATCTGTGTTGCATGGAGTCGACCAACTTCTGGCAACTCTGAACAGGTATTGCAGAAGAATAGACTACTTTCCACAGTTCTCCTGCATTTTTTATGTCACCCCACAAGTTCTCTATGGGATTGAGGTCAGGGGATTGGGCTGGTCAAACCATTACCTCAATCATGTTTGTCTGTAACCAAGATGTTGTTCGCTTAATGGTGTGTTTTGGGTCATTGTCGTGTTGAAACACCCATTTCAAGGGCATTTTTTCTTCGGCATAGGGCAACATGATCTCCTCAAGTATTTTGATGTATTTAAACTGATCCATGATCCCTTGTATACAATAAATAGGCCCAACACCATGGTATGGGAGAAACATCCCCATATCATGATTTTTGCAGCACCATGCTTTACTGTCTCCACAGTGTACTGCGGCTTGAATTCAGTGCTCGGGTGTCGTCTGACATAATGTCTGCGGCCACTAGACCTAAAAAGAACAATTTTGTTTCCATCAGTCCACACAATGTTGCGCCATTTCTCTTTGGGCCAGTCAATGTGTTCCTTGGAAAATTTTAACCTATTCAGTACATGTCCTTTTTTCAACAACGGGACTCTGCGGGGAGTTCTTGCTGGCAACTTGGCTTCACTTAAACGTCTTCTGATTGTAGCAGTGCTCACTGGTAATCTTCTTTGACCTTTCTGGAGTTGATCATTAGCTAAGCCTTTGCCATTTTGGCTATTCTTCGATCCATTTAAACAGTAGTTCCCTGCTTCCTTCTGCGTCTTTCCGGTTTTGGTTGCCACTTCAAGGCATTTGAGATCATTTTAGCTGAGCAGCCTATACTTTGCTGCACTTCTTTATATGTTTTTCCATCTCTAATTAACTTTTTACTCAAAGTACGTTTTTCATCGGAACAAGGTCTGGAATCACCCATTTTCCCCATTATTTCAGAAGGAAAAGGACTATAACCAACATATGCAACATTTGCCACCTCCTACCTTAAGTAAAGGCCAAAATTGACACCTGTTATTTCACAGAATGAATGACTTCACCAATTTAACTCCTCACTGATATTATATTGAACAATCCCCTTTCAATTAATGTTTCAATTACTCACAATGAGCGGCATGCATGTCCTAAATGTTGGGTTCGTTTTTTTTCTACTACTCTACTACACTTACAAGTAAATTATTTGCTATGTAAAAATATCACTTCTAGCAAAAATTTTGATTTATCAGGTTAATGACGTTGGACTTCTATTTTTTTGAACACTACTATATATACGGCAAGATCACCGGTGACACAATCAAAGGGGAATGTCATACATACATACCCTGTGTATTTTTGTTCTAACCACAGAATAACCTTCTTTAAAAGAAAACTCTCTTTTGCACATTATCGAGATAATATTCCACAGTTGTAATCTACATAAATGTTGAATAATTTTGTAAGTACGTTGGCTTACATTTCTTGTATTGCTTTTTCATTATATAATTCTTTACTTTCTCTTCATACAAAACACTTAAGTTTAAAATTCTTAAAAATTCCGGTTACATGAGTCTTGCATTGTGGAAACTCAGATGGATTTTACAGTTATAGAATGTTATGGTTAGAATCTCCATCTGTCTCCTCTTCTTCCTAACTTACAGACTGTATAACAGGAAACAGATGAATAGAAGTTATATATAACCGCAAGACATGAATATGTACAGAGTTTGTTTGTGGTCTGTAATGATGAAGACTCAGGCTTGCATGGAAGCTGTTTAAACAATATGACAGGATATTTTTCAATAAAAGGGTTTTCCACCACCGGATAGGTCATCAGTATATGATCAGGGTGTGTCCGACATCCGGACCCTACACCGATCAGCTGCTCCGGCTGCCTCTGTGCACCGGACGTCCATGCCAGAAGAAGATGGCTCCGGTAATGCAAATTAGTGCCAGAGCTGCAGTTCTGCAGCACGGCCACTATGCAATGTACGAAGTCAACTGCTTCGGGCTCTGTACATTGCATCGTGTGCAATGACATCTGGTGCACGCAGGCAGCAGAGGCAGCTGATCGGTGTGGGGTCGGGGTGTCCGACACGCACCGATCATATACTGATGACCTATCTGGTGGATAGGTCATCAGTTGTCCGGTAGTGGAAAATCCCTTTAATCATAAGTTGTTTCATTTTTTTTTATTGTAGATGCATTGGAACAACAAAATCTATCTATCTATCTATCTATCTATCTATCTATCTATCTATCTATCTATCTATCTATCTATCTATCTATCTATCTATCTATCTATCTATCTATCTACTGTATATATCATTATCCATAAGTACTTATGACTGACAATTTACATGTAATGATCTAATGTTCCTTCCATTACCTTTCTTTTTGTTTTACTAAGAGGTACAAAAATATATCCAGTTTTATCATTTAAAAAAAATTAAAAAAAATGCCATAGACAATAAAATAAATTATTATTAAAATGTGGCATAAAAATGGTGATGAGAAATATTTATTTTTGGGATAAGTAGTAAGCTGTTAAAATAGATACTTCGTTGCTTGATCAAAGCCAAAAGACATTTGGAAACCAGCTTTTTAGTGTCAGCTCCCCAAGTAATTTGCATTCAATTTGCTTGTTTATTTAAATGAGCAATTTGGGAAATGACTGCACGGAGCAATATAAGATAACAAAGAACTGACTTTGGCACAGTTATGTTGCTTCGCTGTATCGATTGTTATGTCTCAAACTAATTTTGGTTGCAACAGTTTACATAAGAAGCCATATTCTTGACAGCCAATATAACATTACTGCTGTTTCATCTGTCCAAAGAGGGGCATTTAATATTGGTCTAAACAAAAATGTGTTTATGTTTAGGCAGAATCCTGAATATCATAAAACACTTAAATACAAAAAGTCAAAACATCAACCAGAGTTGTCCTGTTAACGTAACAAGTTCTGATGGATCTTTATTTATGAATTTTAAATGTCCTCTCTCTCTTCCTGTTGCTTAATGTATATATTTCTGCTTTTGACACTGTTCCTATGTCACCTCTTGTCCTAGACCCAAACTCTACAAGCAGCTCCTCAAGTACTTACAGCCTCCCTGGTGAAATGCCCTCCAGTGACTGCTAAAGCGTGGCTGGAGTTGAAGTTTTGACATGATTTACTTATTTTAAGTTCGTTTTAATTTGACATTACATTTTACAGACAAATTATCAATTAAGCAATAGGTTGAATTTAAGCATGGGTACTGTTGAGAACTAGACATCTAAAAGGTTTAAGAAGCCCTACCCCCCAGAGCAGTGTTTCTCAGCTTCAGTCCTCAAGGAGTCCCACAGGTCTTATTTGTAGGATTTCCTTAGTATTGCCAAGATGATTTTGTTGTCATGCATTAGGCAATCACAGGTATTCTCTCTATGGAATATCCTCCAGTTATGACTTGTGGGGGGTACTTGAGGACTGGAGTTAAGAAAAACTGCACTACAGCAAATATCTAAAGGCTTATATACAAATATTGTCAAAACATCAACCTGAATTCCGAAAGAAAATGTAAAAAAAACTATACTACTACACTATACAGTTCTGACCAAAAGTTTTGAGACTGACACAAATTTAGATTTTCACTAAGCTTGCTGCTTCGGGTTTTGTTGTGTAAATTTGTATTAACTCTAGTTTGTTATGAAGACAGAGTGATCAGATGAATTGCAATTAATTGCAAAGTCATTCCTTGCCATGAAAATTAACTTAATCACAAAAACCCCACTTCCAATGCATTTCATCCCTGCCTTAAAATGACCTGCTAACATAATAAGTGATCTTCTCGCGAGCTCAGGAGAAAGTGTTATTGAGGACAAGGCAGCTGATATCACTCTGTGTCATGCTGATTGAATTATAAGAGCAGACAGAATGCTTTAAAAGTGGGATGGTGCTTGAAATCATTGCCTTCTTCTGTTATACATAGTTACCTCCAAGGAAACAGGTGCAGTCATCATTGCTTTGCATCGAAAGGGCTTTACAGGCAAGGACATTTCTGCTTGTAAGATTTCCCCTAAATCAACCATTTATTGGATCATCAAGAACTTCAGGGAGAGGTTCAATTTCTAGGAAGAAGACTTCAGGGCGCTCAAGAAAGTCCAGCAAGTGCTAGGACCCTCTCCTAAAGAGGATTCAACTATGGGATCGGTTCAACACCAGTGCAGGGCTTTCTCAGGAAAGGCTGCAGGTAGGTGTCAGTGCATCTGCACGCACGGTGAAGCAAAGGTTTTGGAGGCTGGTCCGGTGTCAAAAAGGGCAGCAAAAAGCCACTTATCTCTAAGAAAAACTTCAAGGACAGACCGACATTCTGCAGGAAGTACAGGGATTGGACTGCAGAGGACTGGGGTAAAGTTATGTTATCTGATGAAGCCCCCTTCAGACTGTTCAGGAAATCTGGAAGAATGATTGTCCAGAGAAGAAAAGGTGAACGCTACTATGAGTCCTATGTCATACCAACAGTAAAGCATTCTGAGAATATTCATGTGTGGGTTTGCTTTTCATCCAAGGGAGTGGGCTCACTCACAATTTTGCCTAAAAATACTTCCATGAATAAAGAATGCTTTCTAAAGATCCTCTAAGAGCAACTTCTCCCAATGATCCAGGAGCAATTTGGTGATAAATAATGTTTTTTCCAGAATAATGGAGCACCAAAAAACAAGGGGGCACTCCCTCTGGAGAAAAAAAGGTTCAACCTGCAGAGGCGACAAGCCTTCTTTACTGTGAGAACTGTGAATCTATGGAATAGTCTACCACAGGAGCTGGTCACAGCAGGGACAGTAGATGGCTTTAAAAAAGGGTTAGATAATTTCCTAGAACAAAAAAGTATTTGCTCCTATGTGTAGAAATTTTTCCCTTCCCTTTTCTCGTCCCTTGGTTGAACTTGATGGACATGTGTCTTTTTTCGGCCGTACTAACTATGTAACTATGTCACAAGGCAAAATTGAGAACAAAGTTGTTCGGTGAACAAAACATTAAAATTTTGGGTCACTGGCCAGGAAACTCCCGAGATCTCAATCCCAGAAACACAGAAATTGTGATAAACTCCAAGCTTTGATCAGGCAAGAATGGGTTACCATCAGTCAGGATTTGGCCCAGAAGCTGATATCCAGCATGCCAGGGCAAATTGCAGAAGTCTTGAAAAACAAGGGTCAGCACTGTAAATATTGAGTATTTGCATAAACTTGATGTATTTGTCAATAAAACTTTAAAAACTTATGAAATACTTATAATTGTACTTCAGAATACCATAGGAACATCTGACTAAAAGATATAAAAACACTGAAGTAGCAAAGTTTGTGAAAATCAAAATTTGTGTCAGTCTCAAAACCTTAGGCCAGTACTGTACTATACAATACACTAGTCTCACCAGAGCACTGCTTCCTCTAAGCTGTGCGTTCCGGAAATAATATAGTTAAAAATGATGCACCCTGAAGACAAGAAAAACTATCAGTCTCACTTATATCATAAAAAGTTTGTTTTAACACTTTCCTTTCCAGAGCACACAGCTGAGAGGGAACACTGCAACTAAGAGGGGAACATTTGAGTCTCCTGGGGTCACAATTAAAAATCAGGCCCTTCCAGTTACTGGCCCTGAATCAAAAATTGTCACCTATACACAGGATAGGAGATCATTTTCTGGTTGTTGAGCGCCCCACCACTGGGATTCCCACCAATTACGATAACAGGGGTTCCAAAACCCCGTTCCGCTTCACTGCACCCCCCACAGTGAGGAGGATACTGAATGGAGCAGTGGTCGAGCATGCGTCCACCACTCCATTTAATTTCTTTCAGAGTGACGGAAACAGCCGAGCACTGTACTTAGCTGTCTCTGTCATTCCCATAGACTTTGAATGGAATGGCAGCATGCATGCTCGACTGCTGCTCCATTCAATGTCCTCCTCACTGCGGTAGAGCTCAGGACCCCTGTTCTCACAATCTGTGGGAGTCCCAGTGGTGTGGCCCCTAGCAATCACACAATTATCACTTATCCACAGAATTTTTGATTCTGGAACAACCCCTTCAAAGGGCTTGTGACACAATGGACATTTATTACCTATACACAGGATAGGTGATAAATGTCTGATCACTAAGAGTGTCGCCGCTGGTACCCACACCAATCGTGAGATCAGGGGTCCCGCAGCACATTACATCCGATGCAACTGGGCGGTGACAGAACATTATGTGCAGCTGGCGCAGAAGAGGCTCAGGGAGTGATGAGCTTAATGAGGCGTATGATTTGAGGTGTGAATATATATATTTTTTTTTTATTTTCCCTCTTGTATTGGTTCTGCATTAATTTAGGGGTCTGGTCTGGGGTCTGAATCAGGGGCGTAGCTAAAGGCTCATGGGCCCAGGTGGAAAAGTTAAGGTTTTGTCCTGTTTATCGCAACTTCCCTCTTGCTGGGTCTCTAAAGTAACCCATCAATTTAGCACTTGCTTACAGGGAGGTTGTTACCGTCTTAAAAGATATGGGGCACAAGCCCCAACTCATAAGTTTAGTTTCCCCCTCAAAACAAAAAAAATATACATTAGAGACAGAATAAAACAACTTTTATAACACGGCAGGCTTACAGCGGTGCAGCTCTATTTATGACAGTATTCCTAAATAATGCTGTCATCAAATAATGGTCATATACCAGCTCTACACAGTGACAAGTGAATACACTGCAATTTTTTCCAGTGACTCACAGGCGATGTCTTCCCCGATTCTCCTTTTCTTGTTTATCCAGGTCCAGGCCGCCATGCTGACTTCTTCTAGCCACAACTTAACGCAAACTGCTCATTATGCTGCTAGCTCCAATGGCCCTCTTAGTCCCCCCTACACTGTAATAGTGGTCCCATTTGTGCCCCATACAGTAATAGTGGCCCATTTGTTCCCCAGACTCTACTAGTGCCCCCTTTTGTGCCCTAGAGAGTAATAGTACCCCACCACAAAGTAATAGTGTCCCACCACAAAATCATGCCCTCCTTTGTGCCTTACACAGTAATAATACCCAGTTTTTTCCCCCACAAAGGAATTGATGCCCCCTATGTCCTCCTACACAGTATAAATTCCACCTGGGCAGTTGATCATTTTTTTTATTGCAATCTATAAAATTCCCGACCGCTGGCTGTGTTTTTACGGCCAGCGGTCAGGGTCCTTAAAACCCGAGCCATAGACTTTTTACGGCTCGGGTTTTAACTTGCTGCCCGCTTATTTTTTTACTATTATTTTCAAACTTTATAAATAAAAATTCTAAAATAGCAAAAAGGATGTGTATAAAAATGGTAAAAAAAGAAATCTGCATTGTCTACAGAAAAAATGTCGCAAAAATCATGTCGTTAGCCCAACAAATAAAAAAGTTATAGCCATTTAACTAACACGTGCTAAAAAGGGCTAAACGGTGTCTGGTCCTGAAGGCTCAAAATAGCCCGGTCTGGAACTGGTTAAAAGGGTTTTGTCCAGAATCCTAAATTATCACTTGTCCACAGGATAGATGATAATTTTCTTATTGCTGGAGGCGATCGTGAGAACAGGAGTCCCAAACCCTCAGATCCTCCTCACTGCACCCCTAAAGTGAGGAGGAGCTTGAATGGAGCAGCAATTGAGCATGTGCCCCCTGCTCCATTCACTGTCTCTGACAATGATGGAAACAGTCGAGTGCTGTACTAGGCTGCTTCTGTCGTTCCCATAGACTTTGAATGGAGCAGTAGCTCTCATGCACGACCGCTGCTCCATTCAATTTCCTGCTATAAGTGAGGAGGAATGGGGGGTTTAGGACTCCTGTTCTCATGATTGATGGGGGTCCCAGTGATTACAAAAGGATCACCTATCCTAAGGATAGGTGACAATTTATGATTCTGGCAAAAATAAGAAAAGCCTTTAAGAAGGCATCCTCTTTATTATCTATAGTTTTCAATAGACAGATCCACTAGCACAGCAGGGCTATGTGCTTCATATTACAGCACAGCTCCTGAGCTCCTGTAATGTGCAATAATGACCCATAGTAACCTCTAGCCCCCTTATCAGTTTTGTCTCCGTAACTGAAGACTGGAGATGTCCTGTAATGAATTATGACACTCGGTAACCTCTGTTATCAGTGTCTTGTCTGCGCCGCTCTCACAGCTGAATCCTCCCGTTATGTGTCCTTTATTTGCGGAATAGAAAGAACAGACAGAAACAGCAAGGATAAAACACAGTATAAGTAAGGGGGAAAAAAACGGAAGAAAAAGGCAATGTAACTACGTGAACGATGCCTGTCCGGCACTCACAGAGATATCACAAGCTCCTATCTTACACAGCGTGTGGTAGCGTGTGTATCTAGACTCCTTTGCAGTGGTCAGGAGAGTCATCATTGTGGTCTGTCCCAGATGGAGAGGAAAAGGAGAGTGAACAACTCTATTGAGAGAAGACGTCACCTGTGAGTAACTGGTTTTATAAAGTATCTGACACCGCTGACATGTCGGTTATAGTAAATACTTGTATTCCCCATGAGATAACAATTCTGAAGTATCTACTCTTCGTTGTGCCATCCTCTGTTATTCCTCTTAGAAATGTAGGAATAAGGCCTGACTTACACCGAGACTTTTTGTGATGCAACTATCTAATTTAACCCGTTAGTGACCGCCCATAAATATTTTTACAGCGGCCACTAACAGGCATTATTCGGATTCAGTAGCCTTTTTATGCCTAAATCTCCCTGCTCTCAGCTACCGGAGATAGCTGAGGACTGGGAGCAGACCTACTCGAACGAGCATGATCGAAATTAGTATTGATCCCGCCCATTTAACCCCTTAGATGTGGCACTACTCCCTCTCTCACCCCACCGGCACACCCACGATTCAATCGCTGGGTGCCGGTGGCTTCTATTGTAGCCGGGGGGCTAACAAATGCCCCCTGGTCTGCCTCTAATTAATGCCTCTAGTTAATGCCTGTTTACGGTGAACACCGTAAAAAATAAAATTAAAAAACTGCCAGAATTGCTCTTTTCTGTTCATCCTGCCTTCAAAAATGTTGATAAAAAGTGATAAAGAAGTTGCAAGTACTCCAAAATGGTACCACTAAAAAAACCCTCATACAGCTGTATCGGTGGAAAAAGAACAATGTTATGGCTCCTAAAACATGGCGACACAAAATCAAATAATTTTTTAGAAATGTGTTGTTACTGTGTAAAAGTAGTAGAACATAAGAAAACCACATACATTTGGTATTGTTGCAATCTTAACGACCCGCTGAGTAAATGTATTATGTAATTTCTACCACACGTTAAACAGCTTAAATTTAGGATGCAAAAAAGAGTGGCAAAATCACTGGGTCTTTTTCTAATTCCCCCCCAAAAAAATAATAAAAGTTAATCAATAAATTATATGTAACCCAAAATGGTGCTATTAAAGAATACAACTTGTCCTGCAAAAAACAAGTCCTTATACATCTATGTCGATTTAAAAATAAAAAATGTATAGCTCTTTGAATGAGACGATGGAAAAATGTAAAAAATAGCTTGGTCATTAAGGCCTAAAATAGGCTGGTCACTAAGGGGTTAAACTTCACAGCTCGATAGTTAAAATCAATCAGTAGCGATAGAAAAAGTGTCTGTAAAGTCCAGGCCTAATTGACAACTGGGTATTACCATTCCCCTTGTCAATTGGAAATGTCCCTACACAGTGTCGTACGTACTGTCAGCAATGATTGGACAGTGTCACAGCCCTTTTACAAGGGGAATGGTAACACCATGTTGTCCATTTATTCCTACATTTCCCAGACTAATAACGGCACAATACAAAGTGGAACGGCACAATACAGAGTTCTAAGAAAAGATTCTCCAGAGTAGTTATATTATGGGGATTACAAGTATTTACTAAAACAGATATGTCAGGAGAGAGGACCAGTTCTCTTTAGTTGAATTGTATTCTTGATCCTGTAACTGCATCTGATCAGTGCTGTATTCTTTTGCCTGTTTTGCAGCGTGGCAATTCTCTGCATAGCGCCTGTGTACACCTGGTAGGTGACCACTATATGGTCACTGCATGATTTGCAGCGTGACAATACTCTGCAGAGCATTGTGTAGATCTGGCATCTGACCACTATATGGTCATTGTATGGCGGTATTATTGGATATATGGGTGCTTGTATAGTTGAAGCGTGCTGTTGTCCTTGACTGATTAGGTTATTCTATTTTCTAATTTTATCTTGCCCTTTGTGTTACTGGTGTGGTTACATATTTAAGGGGTGGTGTGTGGTGTAACAAAAAAAAAATGTAATTCAATGCGGCGTGCATTGCTCCCCCCAATAAATTTCTTGCTCCGCCCCTGTACTAACCACTGCATACCGGGGACACCCCACAAGACCTGCTGTTTTAGATATGCTTTGACCCAGTTGTCTAGCCATAAGTTGACCCTTGGTAAAGTGGGGACACACTTTTGATTTTGCCCATGGGATGTCTCTAGACAGCATATAATATATAGTGATGGAGGAGGGGGGACTTTAGCCTGCAAAAAATATAAATAGTAAGGGGGGTCCCTAGACTGCATACAGTAAGTGGAGGGGAGTCTTTAGTCTGCATATAATGTATAGTAATTGGACAGGGGGTCTCTAGGCTGCATGTAATATAGAGTAGGGGGTTCTCTAGCCTGCATATAATATATAGTAAGGGGGGTCTCTAGTCATGGGTCAGTACTGTGTGCTTGCCCCAGGCTAAAATTTCTCAGCAAGCCCCTGCATACAGCTGAGACACTGCTACAATGACCGGGATCTGAGATAATTAGATCCCGGCCAAGTAACACCTTAGATGCCATGGCTCCCAGGTCTGCCATGATCGTGAGCCTATGAAGCCCAGTCTGAATATTTTGCTTCAGTATTTGGAAGCCAATACCAGGAGTGGATGCAAAACACAGAAGAGTTGCAAATCTTTTCATTACACTTTTTCCGCTGTATTCGTTCCACTCCTGGTTATGGCTTACATATACTGATGCAAAATGCTGAAATAAATACTCACATGTGAAAGCGACCAAAAGGTGAGACTAGAGTTGCATAAAATGTTTTCACATCAAGAGAATAACTATAGGATGAGTAGAGGTTGCAGACCAGAGGAGGCCACCAGTACTCAAAATAGCACATGATACTTGGGGAGCCATGGTAAAGATTCTGCATTGGGGCCCAGGTGTTTTAAGACACACCCCTACTTGACATATTTTTAAACAAATCAAAATGGAATTATATGGATTGGACAAGTCACTTCATTCTTCTATGGAAGACATTGATTAGACATGGCCTCTTCTTGCGCATATATATATATATATATATATATATATATATATACACATACAGTATATATATGTGCATATATATGTGTGTGTATATATATATATATATATATATATATAAATATATATATATATATATATACGGATGTAGCCATCTTTATCTTGACTGATAACTTGCTGCAGCGTGATATCACACAACAAAAGCCATTGAGAAATTCTAGATAAAGGATCTTGCCACTGTGTATTTAATGTGTTAAAAGTCAAGATAAAGATGGCTACGTGTGTGTGTGTGTGTGTGTGTGTGTGTGTGTGTGTGTGTGTGTGTGTGTGTGTGTGTGTGTGTGTGTGTGTGTGTGTGTGTGTGTGTGTGCGCGTGTGTATATATATTAGTGGATGGAAAACATTTCCAGGGTGTTTAGAATCTCTGGAAGATTCCCATTTACAACATTAGCTTCTCAATGAAATTGATCCGTTTTATAGCTTTTCATTAAACCTAGCTGTGATGTTTTACATGATACATTGCAAAATATGTCCAAAAATTTTTTAATCCACACTGGATATAAACAACATTTTCTACTGATTTTTTTTATTACAAAAAAAAATAAAATAAGGTTTGAACCACCAAAAGAACATAAGAACAGGTTTCTAAAAGAATTACACATTGATTCAGCCAATGAATTATAAAGAGCTTTTAATGGCCATCTACCAATATTGACTGAGTGAAGAAATGAACACTATTAAGTTACCAGTAGTACGTTAAATAAAAAAATAAAATAAAAAAAAAGAAGGAAAAAAGTCTTGCAATCAAAGGTAGAGATTTTTTCATTCCGTTTAATTTAAAAAAGGTTGAGAATCCTTCCAGCGAATAAATTCTGAATGGTCACTGTCCTGAATTAATTCCTCAACAGATGTTTTAATCTCACTCGTCCTTTTGGATACCAGACCAAGTTTAATTTAACCTGCTTGAACTGTTTCACTGGAAGCTGTTTCTGCATGAGTGGATTTAATTCTTTGCTCTACCATATAATTACATGTTATTGCTTCCCTATGTGTTTATATGTCCCTCATTTACCATGCCATCTTCACCTTATGCTTACTATTATCTTTTGCTGTAGCTCATAAGCTTGTACTTTTCACTAAAATATATCAAAGAACAAAAATGTAACATCTGAGATATATATATAATGGGATAAAATATAATTCAATGTAAAAATACTGAAACAGTACTTAAATGGTCACTAACTTTCAACAAACTTTGCAAAAATCGACAGTACAAGTAAATATACGTAACAGATCTTAGAAATTAAAAAGGCTTCTATCTCCATTTATCATACTCCCCCCCCCCCCCCGCCTCCTAAATGTTCACTAACTCTAAATTTAATTCTAAATCCCTCTTCTCAAGACAAGACGAGTCATCAGCTCACTAAAGGATCAGGTAACAGTTGCCCATAGAAGTCTATGGAGAGGGGGGAGGAGGGAGCATAAGCAGAGTGAGAGACAAGCAGAGAAAGACACAGATGCTGCTGCAGCTATTAGTAAGTATTATATCTCAACCTAATTATGGATTTTCAGCTACACTGCTCTTCACTGCTGTGTAATCTCCTCCATGCTGCTGCAGGTTCTATATGGAAATGTGATAGATAGAGATAGTAGAGCAGGTTTCTCCTCTTCTCAGTGTGCAGTGTATAGAGGACATAAAAGCTGGTAGGCCCCTCCCACTAGCTCAGAGTAAACTCAGAATTATAGATAGAGCCTGCAGAGGGGAAAATTGCTTAAAAAATGCAGAATACAGTAATTTATTGGCCAGAAATGATATTATTGCTTATTTAAAAACATATGACAGTTTATTCTGAAAAGACACCTGAAAGTGTACTATAAATTAAGAAATGCTAAAAAAAACTTGTCTAAAAATGTATTATTTCTTATTTCAATATTGTTTAAACTAGAAAGGGGAATAGAATATTGATTATATTTATTCTAGATCCTACACAGAATTTTGCAGCCTTTTTATAGTGCTTTTGCTAACATCTCTTACAGCGTTTAGGTAGAAAACCTTGTGGCCAGATGTTACTTTAACACCTTAACGACGAAGGACGTCCAATACAGGAGCTAGTTCCCACATAAGGACGGATATATCCATTCTCTGATTGCACGGGTACTGCCAGTGTACCCACTCAATCAGCGGCAAGAGCACAGCTGTTATACACAGACTGGCTCCTGCCCCAACTGCCGGAATCAAAGAGTGCTCCGATTCCGGCGGTTTAATCCATTAGATGCCGCTGTCAATAGCGACAGTGGCATCTAATGCATTTGATAGAGGGAGGGAGCTCCCTCTGTCACCCCATCGGCGCCCCCACAAAGAAATTGCAGGGCCTTGTTGAGTTTCCATGGCAGCCGGGGGCCTAACAATGGCAGGCAATAATGCTTTGGCATACTAAGTATACCAAAGGCTTATATCTGCGAACTAAAGATCGCACAGTGAAGTCCCCTAGTGTTGACAAAAAAAAAAGAAGTAAAATAGTTAAATAAAGTTTATGAAAAAAAAAAAGATAACAGTAAAAATAAAATAAAACCACATTTTTTTCCCCCCAAAAGTTGTTTTATTTAGTAACAGTGTCAAAACAAATAACACATACACATGTAAGGTATTGCCGCAATTGTAACGACTGGAACAATACAATTAACACATTAATGAAACCGCCGGATGAACGGCATTCAAAAAAAAACAATGGCAAAATTATTTTTTTTCTTCCATTCCCCCCATAAAAAATAAAATAAAAGTTAATCAATAAGTCCCATGTACCCCATAATAATACTCATGAAAACGACACCCTGCCCCCCAAAAATCAAGCCCCTATATGGCCACATTGAAGGAAAAATAAAGAAGTTACGGCTCTTGGAATGCAGCGATGCAAAAACAAGTACATTTTTCTAAAAGTGTTTTTATTGTGCAAACTTGGCAAAACATATAAAACCTTTACATATGTGGTATCCCCATAATCGAGCCGACCCATAGAATAAAGGTAACATGTTATTTACGTTGCATAGTAAATGGCGTAAATTTATAACGTGATCAATGCTGGAATAGCTGCTTATTTTTAATTCTCTCCTAAAATAAAGTTAATAAAAGTTAGTCGATATAGTGGCATTTTTTTTCAAAATGCAGCATACTCTAGATTTGGCGTTTTAATATTTCCTCTAAAGGTGATTTTACACCAAACTTTTTGGTGATTGGGGCTAGCTTCAGTGGGTAAAATTGTGGTTTTCATATCTACACATAAAATTTATATTTCACGAAATTATCCACCAAATTCCATATACCTGTTATTAAACATGGAAAAAAAACGGATGCATTTTTTATGTTGGCTCAATATCTGTTTTGTTTTAAAGGAACACTTGATTAGTCTCTTCCGCAAATGCCATACCTTATAGACTGTGGCCTTAGTTACATGGCTATATTGTGGTTCCATACTATAGTGCTTAAAAGCGGAGAACATTTTGGTAAGATTCCCTGCATGCCCCTGATGGGATCCAATCCTGTTTTTAGCACTGAATATGCCACATTTATTGAAAATAAAGCCATATGTATTTATTATTGGGGCGTAAGTCAATGCTAACAGTCTGTATTATTACAGTCTACAGAGAACTTGTATGTGTACAGGATAACAGAATGAAGGCCACAAAAGACACTACAGAGCATATCTTAGGTGACATGGGACCTGCTCACATCGTGATCAATGCTTGTTTAAATACATTGAGACACAGCTTGGGACTACATTAAAAGAAACAGTATCTTGATTTGAAGGACAGAGGTCACACTCACATTGTAAATGAGTCCATAGAACACAATTATCCCTATATTGACAATGCAGTTACAACACTATAACACATTTTATAGTATCGTATTAAAGTAAACTAGGTTGCAGTATTTATAGATAAAGTTTAAAACCATTTGATACAGAAGACAACATTAAGGGTACAGACAGGGTTTACAGGGTTTCTCTTTTTTTTTCTTTTTTTACGTCAGAGATCAGATGTGCAATATTAGCAAATTATTTCATAAAATACATATATTGCAGATTAAAATGTTCCCATTCACTTCAATAAGGAGAATAAAATATATATAAAAAAATATATATATGCAGTACCTTCAGAACAATTTTCCAGATTTTTCTACTGATATTTTGTAGAAATAAATCTTTAAATAAAATAAAAATTTGTAAAATGTCAAACATGCTGTTTTCACCTTGGATTTGGTTATTCAAAAGTGGGATAGTGGGTCAGAACCCCTATTGCCCTGGCTCCCCTATGTGTTAACCTGGCTTCTTACAAGATCATGTTTGGTAAGAAGAATGTTATGAAATACAGGATCATTGCTTAGCAGTATCATTCTGGAAATCGGCTGGTTTTAAGGACCATGCACAATGCGTTACCACATCTGCGGACCTTGTATAGGGGCACACAAATTACGTATGGATCTATATTATTTACATTTAGCCACTATTGGCTGCCAGATGGTGCCTCTGTAAGCAATGCATCTAGGGAAAAACACTGCACGCCATGAATTTGTTTCTCTCGCGGGCCCTGTATGAATCCGTGAGAGGAAACTCTGTGCACTTCTATATAAAATCAGAGAAACACAGAGGTACAGAATGGGCAAAGAGTAGGCTATGGACACCTTAAGACAAATCCATACCACATAATACAACCATATGCATGAGGCTTTATTTTATAACTAGTCTGTCAATGTGCCTCACACTGAATCTTGTTTTTAGTTGTTTTTTTTTTATGGCATTCTGCAGTTGCTGCTTTTTAGCATCTATAGCTACAGATTCAATCTGCCCCTAACGTCCTCAGAGTTCAGTTAAATCAAATATTTTTATACTACTGTTGAGACTTGCTACAATTACCGAATCTTTGCAATAGCTTCAGCTATTTTTTTCCTTTGTAGAAAATGCTACTCTCAGCAAACGCTGCATATTACATAAAGTTTGTTGTTTTGCAAACGCCACAGAATTAATTCATAGTGATTTGGAACATAGCTTTTCCAATTTTTTTCCTTTTCTCATTGCCATTGACTGAGCAATAAAATGTTTTTAATTACCAGGTTAAATATTCGGGTACAACTGATAAAATATCACAAAATGTTCTGAGTTCTCTGTACTACAATCATATTGCCGAGAAAAAATAAAGCTGTCGAGCTTTGCCTTTCTCTCCTTTTCTCCCTCAAATCTTTGAGTCTACTTGCTAATTTTGCATATAATTAATTAGTTTAAAATTGGCTAGTTAGTTAATTGAAACCTGTTTGCAATCAATTAGCATTTAGATGCCAATGTTGGTGCTAGCATCTCTAGTGAATTCATTAGAGAGCTGGATGTTTCAGATACAAAATACATGTATTAATAGTTATATTCTTATCGACAACAATAAATAGTGTCCTCGTCCTTGATAAGACCTTTAATTAATTAAAGTAAATAAAATCTATTTTTCATGTTTTCTGCATTTATTTCCATTTTCCATTTCTTTAGTACACATTAAATATACATAAATTACATATACATAGTTACAAGTATGGACTGTATTAATTTAAATATATAATAAACATCATAAACTTCCCCGTAGTAGACTCAGGAAGGGACCTAAATTTTTAAGGATATGTTCACACGTGGCAGATATGTTAAAGATATTTCTATGACTGTAAATCTGTTCCACATATCTGAATAGTGTTGATTCTGCAGCATGTGCACAGATTTTTACAAACCCAATTCAGATCTACGATTTGAGACAATCCCAAACATTTATGCAAAAAAAACGGTCGTGTGAACTTACCTTTTCTAACTTGCTTGAGAATATATAACTTCTATGCTAGTTGTGTATAATACACTTTAAAATAAGTACAGCAAGGTATCAGACTTTTAGTTGCAGCTCCAGGCTCCTCTTCTAGGCTGCATTATCAATGCACAGAATCTGTATGGCGGCACATGAAGTCCTTACAACTTTGTATGCGTGCCGCATTATGGTGCCTCTGTAAGGCACCATATTATAGAGATATTTTCCTCTAGAAGCATTGTCTCCATGGGAGAATGCATCTGTTACACGGCACACAATAAAACATATAATAATTTTTTCTTTGTTGGTTTGACCTTATGCAATATGTTATATGACGCACAGGAAGTGTCAATGGTTCCATAGTGAGAACGTGTATAAATGTACAACTGTCTGTATGTACAGATTTGTCCACCCTTACTGTAGCTTACATTTGGTTAAGGACTCCAATTTTTCAGTAATCAAATTGAATAAAGTATTGCTACTTGTTAGAAAAACCATTGACAGGCTGCAATTCACATCACAACCATTGGGTGGCCACACCTAGACACCTATAACACAAATATCTCATGAAGGAGTATCGCAAGTTCATGTTATTTTTAAGCTTGTTATCTCGTGCCACACATTTCAGGATATGTTGGGATAATAGAAAAGGTAAGGAAAAACACACAAAAACACATTTGTACTAACATGCCACTATCGGTTTTGAATATAAATAAGAGACTCTTCCCATGCATGTAAAAATATACATGAATTGTATATGTATTGGACCTATTTAGACTGGTATATCTATGAGGTACTAGCAAAATATATGTTTTTTGAAATTATCTATGCAATTAAATAAATTGATCTCTTTTCACATGAAACAATCTTTCATGAATGAATAAAATGCTTTAATTGAGGTTATTATATGTCACATCTATGCTAGTTGTGTATCAAAGACTTTTAAATGAGCTCAGCTCTTAGGAAAACACCTGCTCCGTTAAGGTTGCTATGACGACTTCTCTAGCTTCTGGGCGATTCTTCTTTGCCTTGAGCCTATCCATTTTCCCAGTCCGTCAGCTGTGAGGTTGTATTTATGCCAGTCTTTTCCGCCTGTCCTTTCCTTGTGAATTTCCTCTTTTGGCTTCTGATCAAGCTTCTAACATATTCTGCACTTCTGATTCTAGACCTCGGCGTACACTGACCTCAGCTTGTCTCCCATTTACTCTCTGCTCACTGATTTTGATTATTTTCTCCCGGTCGGTTTTGACCTTCTGCTATTCCTAATATCCGCTTGCCTTCTGTTTTTAACTTTCAGTTACCCTCTGGCTGTCTGGTTTCCAGCTCAAGTTTGCCTGCATTGCACTTCTCGTCCCAGACTGCACTCTGCTAAGACAACCATGGATATGAGCAGCAAAGTCCATCCCACCTTGCAGTCGGCTCTGACGAACACATCAGAGTAGCCTTAGATGCTATCGATCAGAGTAGTTGCGGATTTGGGGTTGCAGTTTACGTGCACGCTCTCTCCCGGCAGACTCCAGCAGCCTTGTGGTAATCGCTAACATTACAATAGCAAGGTATCAGACTCTTATTTGCAACTCTATATACTTCAAGTACCTCCTAGTTGCATTAAAAAATTGGTGGATTTCAAGAAAATTGGGGATCCACGCTCTTTAGTGTAGTGTTATATGAAACACCATACAGCAGTACACGGAGTATATTAGGTTCCTTTTACGCCGGACAATTATCGGGCAAACGATCGTTCTCAAAACGCTCATTCCTGATAATTACCCTGTAAACAGGGCAATGATCAACCGATGAACGAGCAAATGCTCATTCATTGGCTGATTGTATAGTTTACACAGCAAAAAATATTATCGCTGATGGTTGCCAACATGAGAGAAATGTATAGGGATGAGCGACCGGAGTAAGGGCCCTTTTACACTGGCCAATTATCGGGCAAACGAGTGTCCACAAAATGCTCATTACGGATAATTGCCCTGTAAACAGGGCAACGATCAGCAGATGAATAAGCAAATGTTTACGCAGCCTAAAATATTATCTTTGTCGGCAGCACTTCTTCCGTGTGCTGCCGACTTAATAGAAATGTATAGGGAGGATCAATCGTAGTAGTGAGTGATCATCCCTATACATTACTTACAATAGCTCCTTGTGAACGGAGCAAACGAGCACCGATCATTGATCATCTCATTGATCGGCACTCATATACACGGCCCTCGCCCGGGACCCTAAGGCTCCATAGTACAATGCCATAGGGACCCAATGGTCCTCCATATAGTTGAGTGTAAAACTCTCTGTACATACTAACATACAACTATGTGTATGTCACGGCATGGGGTGTGGACCCACTGGGCCGTACCGCGTAGCGGGGTAGCAGCTGTGCAACAAGGTACAAAACAATGTCTATAGTTCAGAATGGGTAGCTGAGGTAATGTAGACAGTAGCGGAAGCACGACTTGACTTTCACAGCAGGTGGCACCAGGGATGCAGCGGAAGACACGACTTGACTTTCACAGCAGGTGGCACCGTGGACTTGACTTTCCCAGTAGATACGATAGCACGGGATACAGGGTACAATTAGCAGGAACAGGTAACACTGGGAACTAGGAAACACTGGGAGACCATTTGCAAGACAAACTTAGGTATACAACAACGCTCAGACGAGGAACAAGTGGGCAGAGTGACTTTTTATAGTGCAGCAGCCATTTGGGCTAATTATTGGTTGGTGACAGCTGGACGCGTACTGGCCCTTTAAGGCCGTGCATGTGTGGGCAGGCGCGCCCTGCGGGAAACAGTCCGAGGACCCGGAAGTGAGTGCCGGTATCTCCCTGGAGGGAGCTGACTCCGAGAAGACAGATTTCCATGGCCGGGGCCGGCAGAGGGTAAGTCTGAATGACAGCCCCCGGCCGTAGTCGTTACAGTGTATAAAACTATACATGACCTGTCTATTTTTTAAAACTATTTAGGCTGTGCTTTCTATAAGGGATTAACAAAATATCCATGTTTCTATAAAAAACCTTTACAATGAAATGGTGTATCCTCGTCTCACATTAAGCCATCTTCCAGTTACAGCTAATGAAATGCTTTCATTAGGTTATTAAATTGAAAGCCTTTTAAGTTGACATTTTCCTTTCGGAACAAACACATCAGAATTGACGCTTGATAACAAGAATATTATGCTGCAGTAATGCTGGGTTATTGTTTGTAGAATTTATTTTCTCACATGATAGTTCAGTCTTCAGTGAACTTACATTGTCAATACTGCCAAAGTTAGAATAATTAGTTTGCTTTTTTTAACATGATGAATCAATATGGCACACTGCTCTGCAAAGTTTACAGTTGTATTCTATTAATTTGTATTCAAAGTTGTAAATTACTCAGAATGACAAAAAAAATTGTATTGCAGAAAGACAAAGCCAAGATAATTCAGTAAAAGCTGTAAGAGCAAGTAGGCTTGTCCTGTTTTTGTTTAAACTATATAATCTAGCCAAGATTTTAAAGTTCATAATTTGCAGAATATAATAAATATGGTGGCACATTAACACTATAATTACAGTGTTAAGCATTCTTCTAGGCACAGAATATCTTTACATTTTTGTCTCACCACACCTAATAACTTTTTGATTTTTTTTTTGTTGGCGTTGATGCATATTTTCTATTGATGGCTATCCTTAAAGGGAAGGTGTCATGAATTATTTTTTTTTAATATATATAATATTGCTTTTAGTATGATATTAAAATACATTTTATTTATTTGTGTTCTTGTGTTCTACTTTTTACTTTTTTCTTACTTTTACTTCTCTATGGGGGCTGCCATTTTTTTTTTCATCTCTGTATGTGTCGATTAACGACGCATACAGAGATGGAATACGGCACATACAACCCCATAGAGAATGCGAACGGGAGCCATTCCATTCACTGTAGCGTACGCCGTCTGTGTGGGAACGGCGCATGTGCCGCTCCCACACAGACCAAAAGGAAGGTCTTTGGCAGAGTGAAATCCGGCGCCATTTTCATGTGGACCGGAAGCCACAGCCGGACAGTAAGATGACAACTTCTGGTCGCGGCTTCCGGCCATATCTTCAAGGAAGCGAAGGGGCAAGGAATAGGAGTGGAAGCGGTAGCAGGAGAAGGTAATTTATGTTCGTGTATGTGATGTGTGTTTTACATTCGTGTATGTTTGTGTTATACTGTCTGCTGAGCACTGTATCTAATCCTCCTACACTGTGCAGTCGCTCACAAAATGGCGACACACAGTGTAGGAGGTTTGACGATTCAAACCCCCTCCTTCTCCTGGCACTAGTCAGAATAAGGGAGGGGGGATTGTGTGAGGACACTAGAGAGTGCGTCTACCCCAAATTTGCAGCATAAAGCAATGTGGTTGGTTTACCACATTGACCATGCTGCAATTTTGGGAAGTGCTCCCTCTAGTGCCCAGCACATGGAAATGTTATAAATTAGAATCTAATTTATAATATTTTCTGACTTGTGAAAAAATTAAAAAAATTAAAACAATGTGTAATCACTTAAATACTAATTGTTTAACTAAAAAAAAAAAATAATAATAATTTCTAGCAACACATTCCCTTTAAGATAGGCTATCAATATCAGATGGGTGGGGGTCTGACTCCCAGCACACCCACCGATCAGCTGACTGACTGGGCCACGGCGGTCATCATGCAGCCTCTTCAGTGTTTACCAGGCGCAGTGCTGTACACATCCATAGCAGCTGTGCCAGGAATTGAAGCTCAGTCCCATTCCCTTGAATGGGCCTGGAACTGCAATGCCGGGCATAGCCGCTACTGAAGTGTACAACACTGTGCCTGTAAACTGGGAAAAATCTGTGGCTAATCGGCAGGGGTGCCAGAAGTCAGACTTCCACCGATCTGATATTGATGGCCTATCCTAAGGAAAGGCTATCAACATAACATGGAACAAAGTTAGAGGTACAGCACACGATATGATATGCAAAAATACAAAACTGTTTGAGTCAAAATAAAAACAAGAAATTATATAATCCCGCGGAAACAACGCCTACACGTTTTGAACTTTTCAGTTCTTAATCATAGCTATGATTATGAATTGAGACCTCTGCTGTAAGTGAATATTACAACCATTCTGAGACATAATACGGAAATCCTATAGTGGTCAAATACCACACAGGCAGTCTGCAGAGCATCACCACACTGAAGACCGGATAAATTAATAAAATACTGATCAGACTCAGTCAGTTGATGACTTTTATGATTGGAGTTGTTCGCTTTCCCCATTTTCTCCATCTGGCCCAGCGCGCCATGACGACTTCTTCCAGCTATGACTCGCCTCTGCAGAGTTTGTCACACAACATCTTTCCCTGCATGTCTGCACCCTGTTCACAACCCCCCTTCCGCTACTACCTTTAATAGTGTTATCCTGCTGTAACCCCTAATAATGTGTCCCATGTGCTGCTCAGTGCCCCCAAATACTTTACTGCAGTAAAAGACAGTGCCTCACTATGAGAGCACCATATACATAGTGAACACTTTAGAGTGAACTACATTAAATAGCGCCATACGGACAGTGCCCACAATAAATAGCACCATACAGATAGTGCCCTATAGTAAATATTGTTATAATTCAGAGAGCACTTCATATAAAATTGTAGCATATAGATATTGCCCCCTAAGTGCTCCATATAGAATTGGGAGATGTGTCACATCCATGGGGAATATGGACCCACTGAACTACTCCGTGTAACGAAGTAGCAGCTGGCCAGACAAATATATAACAATCACGTCAATGGTACCTTGATTCTAGGCTGATGCCCGATTACTGGAAGCCGGCTTGTGATGGATTATTGGAAGATGGATTATTGGAAGTAGGCTTCTGCTGGATTATCATTAGCTTTAGCTGTCTTGTGGTGAATTATTCAAAGCTGGCTTTAGCTGGATTATCAGAAGCTGTTTTAAGCTGAACTGGTCCCGTACACTGAACTCGTCACGGACACTGGGCACGGATCCTGGACTCGTCACAGACCATGGACACAAGATACAGGACTAGACACGGATACTGGATAGTCACAGACACAAGTTACAGGGAACTGGATAAGGAACCTTTGCATCTAACATTGCTCAGGCACTGAGGAAGTGGGCATAGTTCCATAAATGGTCCAGGATGTACTGGGATAGGCTGGGGGCAATATTCCTGGTGCATGCGCTGGCCCGTTAAGAGCGGGGGCCAGAGCACGCGTGCCCCCTATGGGCATAGGCCGGTACCGGAGGAGAGTGCAAAGTGCGCCAGCATCCCTGGGCAGGGAGATGTCGGCAATTTGGATAAACAAGCTGATGGCCGCTGGAGTGAGTGAGACCCGCGGCTGCCAGCACTACAACATGTATAGTGCCCCCATGAACTTGTGCCATAAATAGTTTCCCATATAAATTGTGCCATATAGAGTGCCATCTAAATTAATTGAGACCCCACACCAGGGCCCAAACAAATTTCAGACCGCATTCCAGACCCCAAAATATATTAACAGCCCAGACCAGGCCCTTAAATTAAATCAGACCCTATACCCCTAAATTACAACAGACTCCAGACTAGACCCGTAAATTAAATAAGAACCCTGACCAAACCCCAAAATACCTCAACCTTCAGTGCCTAGGGAAAAATGTGTTCCTGGAAAGAACTTAAGTTTTCTGAATTATTTTGAGAGGCTGTGCATAAGAAAAAAACATAAGTAATTCCACCATTATTTTTTTGTTTATTCCTTTCCGCTGTTAACTGTACAGTACAAATTACATGATAACTTTATTAAAGAAGTCTGTGCAATTACATTGATACCAAATATGCACCGTTTGACTCTTTTTTTTTTACCATAGTTTTAAAGTTAGTAACATATAATTTATTCTTTTTTTTTAACTATATATATTTATTTGCCCTCTTAGAAAACTTTGTATTTCTAGACATTATGTCTTATTAATATAAATAATATAAAACTGACAGACACCTATTAACCCTTTCATGCCGACAATCGGTACATAGACGTCCTTTTCGCACATACCCGTGCTGCCAGGACGTGTATGTACAGATCTCTGTTCCAGCCGGCATAGCGCTGTGAAAAGCGCTCGGACGCCGGCTGTGTCAGTGTCTGCGGCTCCCCAGCAACCTGTTCTCTGACAGCCAAACCGATTGGTTCGGCTGCAGAGAATATGATCACCGGTATTAACCTCTTCCTGACCGCCCACAGTAAATTCACGTCGGTGCTTGCTGGGCTCTGTGCAGCGCCGACGTGAATTCACAGTGGGTGTTAAAAGTGCGATCCGGGTGTCTCAGAGTAGTGCTGACACCCGGATCGCGCTGTCAACCCCTGCCTCTGGTCCCGTAGACATGATAGGGACCTGATTGGTTCAGGTCCCGATCATGTGATCGCAGGGAAAGTTTGTTGTAGCAACAAACTGTAAAGTTTGTTGCCACAACAATCTTTCCCGAGGACCGATTGCAGGTGCTGCCGTCGGTTGCATGGCAAAACCAGAGGCCATACAACGGCCTCCGGTCTGCCATTCACGGAAGCCTATGAGGACCAGCTGGTCCTCATAGGCTTCCTGTCAGTGTGACTGTCAACGTCACACTGACAGTTTATAACACGTTACACTACCTAAGTAGTGTAATGTGTTATAGCAGCCATCAGTGCTGCAGGTCTTCAAGTAGAACAAGTAAAAAAAAAAAGTAATAAAAAATGTTTTATAAAAGTGTAAAAACAAGTGTAAACAAGTTGTACATTAAAATGCTTTTTTTCCTATAAGAAGTCTATTATAGGAAAAAAAATAAAACGTTAAAAAAGTACACATATTTGGTATCACCGCGTTTGTAATGACCCAAACTATAAAACTATAATATTATTTTTCCCGCACGGTGAACACCGCAAAAAATAATTAAAAAACAATACTAGATTCACAATTTTTTTGGTCATCACCCCTCACAAAATATAGAATAAAAAGTGATTAAAAATTTGCATGTACCCCAAAGTAATACCAATAAAATCTACAACCCGTCCCACAAAAAACAAGCCCTTACACAGCTTTTTTGACTGAAAAAAAATAAAAATAATGGCTCTCAGAATATGGTGACACAAAAAATAAATAATTTTATAGAAAAGTGATTTTATTGCACAAACGGCACAAAACATAAAAAAGCTATGTACATATGGTATCGCCGTAATCGTACCGACCTGCAGAATAAAGTAAAATGTAATTTATAGCGCACAGGGATTACTTTAAAAAAAAAGGACAAAAAAGATTGTCAAAATCACATCTACCCTAAAATGGTACCAATGAAAACTACAGATTGTAACGTAACAAATAAGCCCTCACACGGCTCTGGTGGAGAAAAAATAAAAAAAAAAGTTCTGCCGCTCAGAATATAGCGACTGAAATTGTGCAGAGTGTCCAAAAGCGGATAAGATCGGGCACCATTTATCAGCACGACACCGGTCACATATCTATGAATTATTATTTATTTACCACATTATTATACCCTCTTATTATGCCCTGATGTACTTTGCACAGATTACATATACCCCCACATTATAAACTGAAATACCAGCAAAACCCCAAACAGAACTATTACCAAGCAAAATCTGCGCTCCAAAAGCCAAATGGCGCTCCTTCCCTTCTGAGCTCTGCTGTGGGTCCAAACAGCAGTTTATTACCACATATGGGGTATTTCCGTAATTGTGAGAAATGGCTTTACAAGTTTTGGGGTGCTTTTTATTATTTATTCCTTGTAAAAATTACATTTTTTTATATTTTTTCAGAAGAAAAGTAGATTTTCATTTTCACAGACATATTCCAATAAATAAAGCAAAAGACCTGTCGGGTCAAGATACTAACTATACCCCTAGATCAATTCCTTGAGGTGTGCAGTTTCCAAAACCACTTTTGGGCAGATTCCATTGTTTTGGCACCACAAGACCTCTTCAAACCTGACATGGTGCCTAAAATATATTCTAAAAAAAAGGAGACCCCAAAATCCACTAGGTGCTCCTTTGCTTCTGAGGCCTGCGTTTCAGTCCATTAGTACACTAGAGCCACATGTGGGATATTTCTAAAAACTGCAGAATCTGGGCAATAAATATTGAGTTGCATTTCTTGGGAGAAAGCTTCTGTGTTACAGAAAAAAATGTATTACAGATGAATTTTGCCCAAAAAAATTACATTTGTAAATTTCACCTCTACTTTGCTCTAATTCCTGTGAAGCATCTAAAGGGTTCATAAACTTTATGAATGCTGTTTTGAATACTTTGAGGGGTGCAGTTTTTAAAATGGGGTGATTTATGTGGTCTATCTAGTACATAAGGCCCTCAAAGCCGCTTCAAAACTGAACTGGTCCTTGACAAAATAGCCTTTTGAAATTTTCTTGAAAATGTGTGAAATTGCTGCTAAAGTTCTAAGCCTTGCAACGTCCTAGAAAAATAAAATAACGTTCAAAAAACAATTCAGATATAACGTAGACATATGGGGGATGTTAATTAGCAACAATTTTGTGTGGTATTACTATCTGTTGTACAAGTAGATTACATTTAAAATTAGAAAAATTATAATTTTTGCAAATTTTCTTTACATTTTGGTGTTTTTCACAAATAAGCTATGAATTTATTGACCACATTTTTCCACTAGCATAAAGTACAATATGTCATGAGAAAACAATCTCTGAATCGCTTGGATAGGCAAAAGCATTCCAGAGTTATTACCACATAAAATGACACATGTCAGATTTGAAAAAATGAGACTGGTCATTGAGGTATCGATGACCCTTGGTCCTAAAAGGGTTAAAGCCTGTCTGGATTTACTCATGGCAGCCTTTGGGACCTTTTTGTGGGACCCTGGTTGCCATAGTAACCTATCAGCACCATGTGATTGTGTCGTTAGGTACAAAAATATTATAACAGAGGGGTCTATTGACCGCAATCTCTAATGGGTTAAAGTTTGTTACCGAAGGATTTCAGCTGCAGTAACTTACAATCAACTCCCAACGTACATTGCTAGAAGAGGTTAAAGAGGTTTGTCTAATCATTGGCTCCGTTCATGTTTTTCCAGGCAACCACATGGTTATATATTATAATCTTAGATATATGACCCCAACCTGAGACAACCCCTTTAAATGTGGTATGATATTAGGAGTAAGTACAATTTTCTGAGAATAGAAAAAGCAATCAATGGGAAGAAAAACATATTTGTAACTGTTTGGCAGCAACCTAAAGAAATTATTCTTTGATTACAGCCACCAAAGAATTTATAGCAGTGATTGTTTAAAAACTTGCTGTACAAATACAGTGAAAGGCACCAGGGATTAGAACACTGTTGACTGCTTCCAGTAACAAATGTGACTAAATTCAATGTGCCAAAGTAACAGTTTAATACAGTAAAAATGAAACATTCAGCCTCCCTCTGTCCATTATAAGTATCCGTAGAATTTTTGGTCATATTTATCTATTTATTTATTGATGATGTTTTTAATTTAGTATATAATATTTCAATTAAAAAATAAATATAATAAATCAGAGAGTAGGGGGTACCTAGTTACATTGATTAGAGGTACAGTGGTGATTTGACAATTAAAGACTTGTGACTTCAATAGATGACAATATTCCAAGAAATTTAAGATTAGTAAGAGAGTATGTTACTTTTACAATTTAAAATAATTGCTATGTATTCATAATCGAGAACAAGCTATATCACATATGCATCTACTAGCCCCTCTCTCTTCTCCTGTCCACACGGGGCCACCCTGGATCCCCTCAGGATGCCACATCAGGTCTGTGCCGTGATGCATGCAAAGTTCTGATACCGGGCAGCATCAGTACGTTTTATGTAACGCAGCACACACACAATCTCCGCTTTGGGCTTGTTTACAGTCGTGCCCCCTGCGATCGTTATGCCACTGATGTTATGCTTTGATGTCAAATTGCATGAAAGCGCCCATGAGTATAAAGTGCTAGGTTGAAATTTTGCAATATACCAGGTGTCTACTTTTAGAAAATATATGGGTATGGGGGTATAATATTGTTTTTCTGTTTCTAATTCAGATAGGGTTAAAATGAATATTCATCCAAGATGTAAATGGACATATATTAATAAATTAGTTGTTAGAGCAGCAGCCAGCATTTATTAATTATCTTTCTTTTAGAAACAAAAACGGAGAACCTTGATCCAGAGCTTGGTTTAAAAATAAGTAGTTTGCTCAGCTTTATTTAGAATATACTAAGATTCTAATTGCACAATGAGGTGGTTGCATCAAAAGATAGACTACGCGTTTCGGACGAGTCTCACATCCTTACTCATGGCATATTATATCATTTGAACTGGTTAGCTGGAGGCGTCCTCCCCTCTCTTGTTTTTATCTTACTTACAGTGATATTGTCTGTTTTTCTTGTGGCGGCCATTTTTGCAAAAGTGCTAACAGGAAGTACAGTCATAATAGTTATTGGGGTTTTTCACCAATGTATAATCATGCATGGCATTGGTGATCCCGGGGGATTTACATAAAGAGAAACAGGGTTTAAACATAGTGAATAATAAACTATGAAGAATTCCTAATGAAAAACTAGACCAATATTAAAACGTTAACAAGATGTTGCTTCAGGGACTAGGACTGACTTTTTTTAATTTTACATCTTTTTATTTCCCTCTTGATCTTTTGTTTTCCTTAAAAGGGTTTTTAGATTTGTTTTGTAAATAAAGCATAATAATTGTATAATTTAAAAAAAATACATTTTCTGATATACTTTTTGAATCAATTTCTCAACATTTTCTGTTTGCGGTCATTAAAAGAAAACAGAAACTTTTACAGACCTTTCACTCAGGGGTTGGATTCAAATTTGTAACAACAGATTCCCTAATTGGCTAACCAACATATCAAATAAAACAACTATGATATTCCATGATATTCCACTATATCTTAAGGTAAACGCTAAATGTAAACAATCCACTGTGAGTGCAAAATTTCCTAAATTCCGAAGTTTGTACCATGTGAAACTACAGCTCCAATTATGGCCGAACAATGGTAAATCATGGATATTTAAGTGGAAAAATTGAGAAATGATGGCACTGCAATACAAGACTTTTTATGTTAATTATTTCTATTAGGGCTACTTCGAACTGGAGTCTTCATCAGGCCAAACAATAGTACAGGAAAGGGCACATACAATTAAACACATACATCGATCTATGTTTTATCACATTAATTCACATGTGGTGCCATATCTCCTTATTTTTCTAAATACAGTTTAAACAATGGTAAGTATATGCTGGAAGATGTTGCTTCAATCGTTATTCTTCCTTTTCCCCTTGACTCGTCCAAGACCTCTATAAAGATTTCTTCCAGCTATGTCTTACTTCTGCAGAATTTGCTGCCAATTCATCATTGGCCCCTCACTTTGCAGCACATCCCAATTTTCTATACTACGACAAACTCCTCATAGTACTAGGCACTGTGCCGCTTAATATAAAAATAACACACACTGTGTCGTCTGAATATAATATTTCCACACATTGTACCCATTATGTATAATAATGACACGTTATGTGCCCCTAAATATATTAATGCCACACACTGTACCCCTGAATATAATAATACCCCATACTTTGCCCCATAAAAATCCTTCCACATGAAATTAATATCACACACAGTGCCCGCTGAATTTAATAATACTACACAAAGTGCCCCAGAGTGCCCTAAAGAATAGAGTTTTGCAAATAGTGTCACACAATGTGTCCCCTAAAATACTTCTACATGCTGTGCCCCTTGAAAATAATACTGCCACAAGCAGTACGACCTTAAAAAATTTTTTTAAACTGAATATATTTTTATCCCCATTTATCAGGCATTACATTTAGGTTGTTGCTTATATCTGCTTTATCTAGTACAGTAATTATGAAGTTATGATTAATCAACAGGATAACATTGGTGCTAGATATGCTTAAACTTAAAACAAATTAGTGAAAAGGAGGCCATATTCATTTTGCTGGGCAGCTAATGAAAGCATTCCTTACTTCAAGGATGACTGAAACTACGTGTTTATTTCAGTTACAGTACTCGGTAATTCATAAATATTTCCTTTGAATTTACATGACATATTCACCCCATTCTTGTTAGTGATAAGTTAAGGGAGAGATATATGAAGTAGGAAAAAAAATCCACGTTAGTAGGAATGTTTTTCTACAATTAAACCATGTGGTTTCTGTTTACATACAAACCATAAAAGGGACTATGTGACATTAGTCCTCAGGCTACAATTTTGTGAATAGATCCAATTTGTATTACACCATATTTATTTTCTTCGACTCAAATCAATGTATTACAAAATTGGACGGGGCTTCAGTGTGATGCCAAAAGCAACACATTTTTCAAGGATTTCTGAAATGCCATTGTTTTAACACAAGAGCAGATTAAAAAAAAAAAAAAAAAGCCCTCATACAGCTGCTTTGGCGGACAAATAAAAAGCTTATGGCACTACAAATATGGAGACACAAAAACACATAATTTTGAGGAAAAAGGGATTTTACTGTGTAAAATTAGTAAAACATAAGAAAACCATATAAATTTAGTAACATCGCAATCCTAACGACCCGCTGAATAAAGTTACTATGCTATTTATACCACACAGTAAACGGTGTCAATTAAAGACGTAAAAAATGTAAAAATTGCTGGGTTTTTTTCTTTTACGCCCCCCAAAAAAGTTAATAAAAGTTAATCAATAAATTATATGTACCCCAAAATGGTGCTATTAAAAATTACTACTTGTCCTGCAAAAACCAAGTCCTTATACAGCTATGTCGATGCAAAAATAAAAAAGTTATAGCTCTTGGAATGTGATAATGGAAAAAATTAAAAAAACAACTTGGTCATTGTTTTAAAATAGGCCGGTCAGTAAGGGGTTAAATGATGGCAACAACAGCAATATCAATGAATTTATTTTTGTACTGTCATCTATGTTCAAATATGAAGGAATTGTTTTTTAAAGTAGAATAATAATAGAAAAGACTAAAATAATATACTACCAGAAAATAAAAACCCATTAGATTTAAAAAAAAAAAATGATGTTTTAGTTTCTGATTTTAATCGCCAGCTACTGAAACATATAGGTGATACATTCCCTTTAAAGTGAAGTTTAGAAAACCCTTTTTAAATACACTATTAGGGAATTCTGGGTGAATAGAGCAGGGTCTCCCATTCACTTTCAACTATTAGCCAAAGTGGAGATCGTCTACAAAATAGGAGAACCCAGTACATTCATTAATAAACAAAGAAATGCAAAACAAACAAACAAAAAAAAAACTTATCAAGCTGACCACTGATTTCTATCATAATGAGTTTACAGTATATGAGAATATTAGAATCCATTTACATATCATTGCACAGAGTCCGTCCGGGTCTTGTAGGCATTTAGTGTGCAACGGCATGGTATTGGTGTCTCTGTGAGCCATGTTAGTCTCCCCTCGATGCATTAGAATACCCTGCAATAGAACATACCACAATTTATTATTTTTGTGTACTCTTATGAAATCCATGAGAAAAAAACATTTATAAAAAAAATCAGAGGCACACAAAGGTACAGTACAGTATATGCCTATATAAAGTTCTATGGGTGTCATATTCTAGATCCATACCATGCAGATCTGTAATATGACCATATGAATGAGCCCTAACATACAACTTTAGTTTTCTTTCTTACACACAGACAAGTTTGTACACATGTTGCTTATTTGTATTTTGTTTTAAACTTCTAGATATTATGAACTTCTAACAGTAAAACCTTGTTATATTCTCAACAGACAATTGTGTGAGTGATTGTGACAAGTAAACACTGCTAGGTGTACCGTACCGTGTGCATACACGGCAGGATCAATCTAACAATGCTTTATTGTTGATAGCTTACCCAAAAAAACGAGAAAGGAAGAAAAAATCTTATTATCCATTTCCACAGACTAGTACAAAAATGTGATTAGACTTTTGTTTTTTTGCATGGATGGAGAAGGAGGTTAATATGATATTATTAGGGTGACCTGAATATGAATGAAGTCAGACATTCTTAATAAATGACTGCTAACTGAAAACATGAACAAATTAGCGTATGGTCCATTGCTTTTTAATAATGTCCTAGCCTCGTGTTTCCTCCTACACCTGGGAGATGAGTTAATCTTTGGAATTGTAGATTAGATTTCTTAACTACTTAGTTGCTGTGGAAGACGATCATTCAGATGACTCAGTTATATAATAATTGCAGGTATTAATGATAACTACATAGTGATCATATAAGCAATATTCTACCTTATGATTAACTTGGTCAAGTAATTTCTGAAAATGAAAATTTAGAAAATGTTTGATACTTCACCAATATAAAAAATATGAACCTAATCTGTTTCTGTACATGTTACATTATTGTTCTTGCCATGTACATCTCTTTATGGTTATAGAGTATAGAGAAAATATTTTATAAAACAATTTGTAGGAATCTAAGGTCGGAATTTGGAAGACAATGACCATGTCATCTAGACTGGTTAAGAACAGCTCACTATTCATTTTTTATTGACTTGAATAATGGTTCAAATGTTCAGGCTGAACGTAAAGCTGTGTCCATCAGGTTTTATTTTATAAATGGCATTGTTCAAAATTTTGTTTACTTACCATAACAATTTTTTTAAATTACAATATTATTGTTGCAGAAAAGTGTTCTTATTTTATAAGTAGATAAAAGGAAGTATGACATTTGTGTTAATGCAAATTATGCATTCTAAATAACCCAAATTCATTCAAATTTTGTAAATTTAGGCATTTGTGCTCTAGACATTCCCTCTCATACTTCTCAGATATTAACAGGTATAGTTTGAGATATCTATCTATCTATCTATCTATCTATCTATCTATCTATCTATCTATCTATCTATCTATCTATCTATCTATCTATCTATCTATCTATCTATCTATCTATCGATAAAGATATCTATATATAAATATATATATATTATATATATATATATATTATATATATATATATATATATATATATATATATATATATATATATATATATAGGTTAATATATATATATATGAGTTCATTTTTTTCAGTAATTCAATTCAAAAAGTGAAACTCATATTATATAGATTCCTTACACACAGAGTGATCTATTGCCAGCATTTCTTTCTTTTAATGTTGATGATTATGGCTAACAGTTAAAGGAACAGTGTCACAAAATTTTTTTTTTTAACATCAGTTTGATTTTAGTCTTTTATTAAAAACTTTTATATTTATTTGTGTGTTTGTGTTTTACTTTTTTTTATTTTTTTACTTTTTCTTCCCTATGGGGGCTGCCATTTTTTACTCCATTTCTGTATGTGTCGATTAACGACACATACAGACATGGAGTACGGCAGCTACAGTCCCATAGTGAATGCGAACGGGGCCCGTTCCATCCACTATGGTGTACGCCGTCTGTGTGGGAACGGCGCATGCGCCGCTCCCACACAGTCAAAGTTGAACTGTGCGCCATTTTTCTGTGGACCGGAAGTCGCGGCCGGACAGTAAGATTACTACTTCCGGTCGCGGCTTCCGGACTTGTGCACTTGGAGCAGCGGCAGCAGACGGAGCGGACGGACCGGAGGGAGCGGCGGCGACTGGAGCAGGTAAGTGATTTCTATGTATGTTCGTGTTTGAGTGTGTGTTTACTACTGTATGTAAACCTTCTACACTGTGTGTTAGCTCAAAAAATGGCGACACACAGTGTAGGAGGTTTGACCGTTCAATCCCCTCGTTTCTCCCGGCACTAGCCAGGATAAAGGAGGGGGGATTCTGAGAGCTCACTAGAGCGAGTTAGTTTTTCCCAATTTTGCAGCATTTACCACATGCAATGCTGCAATTTTGGGAATTGCTCCATCTAGTGACCAGCACTGGGAAATATTATAAATTAGAATCTAATTTATAATATTTCCTGACTCGTGAAAAAATAAAAAAAAAATAGAACAATGTTTAATCGCCTACACACTAATTGTTTAACTAAAAAAAAAAATACATTTTTTGCTAGCAACACATTCCCTTTAATGAAAACCCAAAATTTAGTCTCTCAGAAAATTACAATATTATATAAGCCCAATTTCAAAAATGATTTTAAATACTGATATGTAGGCCTAATGAAAAGTATGTACAGTATTTGCACTCAATACTTGGTCGGGGCTCCTTTTGCATGAATTACTGCATCAATGCGGCGTGGCATGGAGGGGATCAGCCTGTGGCACTGCTGAGATGTTATGGAAGCCCAGGTTGCTTTGATAGCGGCCTTCAGCTCGTCTGCATTGTTGGGTCTTTTGTCTCATCTACCTCTTGATAATACCCCTATGGGGTTTAGTTCAGGCAAATTTGCTGGCCAATCAAGCACAGTGATACTGTTGTTATTAAACCAGGTATTGGTACTTTTGGCAGTGTGGGCAGGTGCCAAGTCCTGCTGGAAAATTAAATCAGAATCTCCATAAAGCTTATCAGTATAGGAAAGAATGGAGTGCTGTAACATTTCCTGGTAGACGGCTGCGTTGACTCTGGACTTGATATAACACAGTGGACCAACACCAGCAGAAGACATGGCTCCCCAAACCATCACTGACTGTGGAAACTTCACACTGGACCGCAAGCAACTTGGATTGATGCCTCTCCACTCTTTCTCCAGACTCTGGGACCTTAATTTCCAACTGAAATGCAAAATTGACTTTCATCTGAAAACAGGACTTTGGACCACTGAGCAACGGACCAGTCCTTTTTTCTCCTTAGACCAGGTAAGACGCTTCTGACGTTGTTTGTCTCAAGGAATGCGACAGCTGTAGCCCATGTCCTGGATACGTCTGTGTGTGGTGGCTCATGAAACACTGACTCCAGCTGCAGCCCACTACTTGTAAATCCAGATTCCTGAATGGCCTTTTCTTGACAATCCTTTTAAGGTTGCGGTTATCCCTGTTGCTTGTGCACCTTTTTCAACCACACTTTTTCCTTCCTCTTAACTTTCCATTAATATGCTTGGATACAGCACTCTGTGAACAGCCAACTTATTTAGCAATGTCCTTTTGAGGCTTACCCTCCTTGTGGAGGGCGTCAATGACTGTCTTCTGGACAACTGTCAAGTCAGCAGTCTTCCCCCATGATTGTGTAGCCTACTGAACCAGACTGTTGAACCATTTAAAGGCTTAGGAAAGCTTTGCAGGTGTTTTGTGTTGATTAGCTGATTAGAGTGTGACACCATGAGTCTACAATCTTCAACTTTTACCCAATATTCTAATTTTGTGAGACACTAAATTTTGTGTTTTCATTAACTGTAAGCCATAATCATCAACATTAAAAGAAAAAAATGCTGGAAATATATCACTCTGTGTTAATGAATCTACAGTATATAATATATGAGTTTCACTTTTTTAATTGAATTACTGAAATAAAATAACTTTTAAATGATATTCTAATAAATTGAGAAGGACTAGTATATCTATCTATCTATCTATCTATCTATCTATCTATCTATCTATCTATCTATCTATCTATCTATCTATCTATCTATCTATCTATCTATCTATCTACACATATGTACATATATATATATATATATATATATATATATACAGTGCCCACCAAAAGTTCTGGAACACCCTCATAACTTTTGAACGGCTCGAGGTAGAGGGCTGAAATTTGGTGTGATTTAATGGGGTCATAAAATCTACCGGTTAACGGAAAAAAAAACACCCCACCCCCTTGAGGGCGGTGGAGTGGGCGGGGTTTAGCAAAATCTTAAATGGCACTGGGGATCAAGTGGGACACATTGGACACACACACACATATATATATATATATATATATATATATATATATATATATATATATATATATATATATATATATAAAATGAAGAAGTAAATTTGAAAAGTTTATTTCAAGGGTGACATGGCACGAAATGAGATTAGTAATAAACATATGCAGTAGTTATATATTGAACCTGGATATTTACATACCATGAACAATGGGTTAGATCAAATTTCTAAATCTCTGAAACTGCAGAGAATATATCCATATTTTATATTTTACATTTTGAATGACAATTATATTTAGAATTTTGGGATATTATGGTTACAGGGGCACACAATTGAAATCCAGGTCTGCTAGTCAATTAAATGTTTTATCCACTGATAAACATATTCTGCAAATGCCTCTTATGAGTTCATAACATTTTCTACTGTTTGAAACGTTTTTAGACTTATTGTTCCTTGTAAATATTTAGTATTTACAAACAGATTTGCACGTAACGTTCTGCTAAATCTTTAGTTAACATTAATTTATTTTTGGACATGAATACTTTATAGCTAATTGTATGCATATTCAGTACATGCCTCACATATAAAATACAACAAAACAAGACAATGTAGAGATTTTTTCACTTTTTGACTTTCACATATAAAAAAAAAATCAAAGCTGGGATAAGATTGGTTGCCATGAGTAACCTTTTACTTTAATTTATTTTGATTGCCATGGCTACATCTAGGGACATTTCAGAGAATTTTTTCCAATGCTATTTTTTCTTGTGCATGCGTGCTAAATATAAGTAAATTAATTAATAAAATTACCATCTAAATAAGCCCATCTAGTCTGGAGCATGTATAATAAGCACATTTTTCTTATAAAAAATATATATAAAAGAAAAATAATTACAAATTACATATGTTCATGTTCCTGGACGTAACCAAGGTCTTATATACCATGTAGGCACCTTATATTGCTTCTATGGGGCCCTTGGAGAGTGGGACTCAGTCCTGGCTGGTCCCATTTTCTTTTCTACTAAGGAGTTAAAACTTGTGCAGAACACCCCCAAAAAACTCTATTGTTGGCAAACTAGGGGGAAATGGTCCAAGTTTCAAATGGAAAAGGTATGAAGGGGAATCAAACAAGTTTGTCTGTTCTGGGTGACAAAACCATGCACTATAATGACGAGCACAGTATGATCTTTGCTATGAGGCCCCCTCTCTTCTTTGTATGCCTCTGAAAGTAATCAGGACAAGCAGAGTGAATACAAATCAAAATGGAATATAGTGCACAATAGAGAAAAAAGGTCATATCACAAAGTTGCTTTTTTTTCCCCGTTTTTTAAAATTTCTGATTAAATAGTTTTATTTATAAGACATTATGTGATATTGTAAACATTGATGAACCGGAAACACTAAAACACACAAAAATAACACTAAATTAATGAAGCTCTCTTCTTCATATCATGATCTCTGTTATTTATATCATGCAATCTTTCTTACCTGGGACTCACAACTAAGTTCATTCAAACAAGAGAACAAATAAGTCACAATAATTTGATTAAAATCCATTATGTGTAGATGGTAACATTTTACTTCTTTAAAGATTCATAATGTACATGATACAACAAACCATACACCAGATGGGTATCAGGAACAGATCAAGAGACAGTGACTCTGTCACTACCTGCAGAGAGCTTACATAAACTGTCCAGAGGAGGCAAAAAGATGTAGAATTGATTTACAAGTAATACAATATATCGCAGGGTACTAGGATCAAGTGGGACCCAATTAAGTACTTGTTAATGCATTTAGATTAGTGTATAATGCATGAGGTCATTAATAATTTAAAGGCACAAGGGAGTGGGCCAGAATGAGTAACTAGAATGCCGCTTTGTACTTGGCAAATGGATAGTTTTAATGGCAACCCATAGAAAATGTAACACTACTCATATGGCGCCAGATTTTTACGGATCAAAGCAATCTGGGAATAAATACAAAGAAGAATAACTAAAATAAGTCCTTTGTTTCAATTGGAAAGATGTTTTGTAGTATCTCTGCAAGTTGTCCTAGAATCATAAATTAAACATTGCTGTTTTGACCTTGTGTTGGTATGATAACCAATACGTGGCGCCATCTTTAAGGCTTGCTATTAAAGCTGTTGAATCTACTAACAATAAGGAGGTTTACTTACACCGATAATGACGTTTTCATAGGTTTTATTCTAAGTGAGTGAACACGTCTTGTGTTTTGACTGTATATCCATTAGCATCAAGGTATTGATCTTTTGTCACTACTGCAGGATTAATTACTAATAGTAAAGCTCCATTTGTTGGACTGACTTGTGACAACAGTCAAACTATCCTCTACCATACCTTGTCCAATGTTACGTTCCTGAATATATATATATATATATATTGGAGAAAGGTGCCGGATAATAATTTATCTATCTATCTATCTATCTATCTATCTATCTATCTATCTATCTATCTATCTATCTATCTATCTATCTATCTATCTATCTATCTATCATCTATCTATCTATCTATCTATCTATCTATCTATCTATCTATCTTCTATCTACATACACATATGTACATATATATATATATATATATATATATATATATATATACAGTGCCCACCAAAAGTTCCGGAACACCCTCTATCTATCTATAGATATATGATATATCTATACATATATGCATATATGCTTATATACTTAATTTTTATTACATTAATAGTTTATTACTTGAGTATGTACATCAGATTCACTTGTGTTAACCCCAAAGGTAATTTTAAGGTTTATTGCAGGTTTACCAAATATGCCAAATCCCGTAAAAGCAAGCCCCCCTAAAAAATGGAGGAATTCCCATTTTACCCCATAAATATTTTTTTTTCAGTACATTATATGGTATAGTACATTAAAAACGCCATTAAAAGCGCCATTAAAAACTTATCCTGCAAAAAAGCCAGCGTGCATACAACTATGTTCATGGAAAAATAAAAAAGTTATGACTCTTGAAATGTGGCGAGGAAAAAAACTAACACAAAAAAATGAGAAGTGGCTGCAGCGGAAAAGGGTTAAGGGCTGTAAAAAGTCTAAAACTATTGTGCTTACCGTAACTCAATTTATTAATTTCCTATTTTTTGAACAGCATCAATATATCATGATGCTCTTTTAACCCCTTACCGCACCAGGACGCCCCGGTACCTCCTGCATTAAAGTGCTTTAAGGCACCAGGGCATACCGGTGCGTCCTGGCTAAAAACTGTCACCCTGTCAAAGGACAAGGTGACAGAACTGTGCCGTCAACTGTTTATGACAGTTGATCGGCACAGTAAGACGGCAGAGGATCAATCACAGCGGTCTCCTGCCGGCGATCGCTGTGATTGGTCAGTCAAAGCAGACTGACCAATCACAGCTCCATGACGTGGTGTATGTGATGGTGCTGGCTCAGCTTGAGCTAGCGCTATCACCGCCGGTAATCAGCTGTCCGGCACCCCTCTGCAATGGCCAGGACCAGAGCTAGGCTCCGATCCAGCCGATTAACTCTTTTGATGCATCGATCAACGCGATCTATGCCTCGAAGTGTCTTGTAGCCTGTCGGCAACCACGATGGTTGCCACGGGCGCGGGTGTCAGCTGTTTGTCACAGCTGACATCGTGCTCTAATGGCCAGGACCGGAGCTAGGCTCCGATCCGGCCGATTAACCCCTTAGATGCAGCTATCGCTGCATGTAAGTGATTAGATAGCACGCTATGGTTGCTAATGACAACCATCGGCACCCGCGGGTGTTCCGATGGTTGCTATGGCAACTGTAGCCTAACAATCGCTTCCTAGTACGGAAGCCTATTAGGCCCCGCCGGGAGGCGAAGCCTAATAGGCTTGCTGTCAGTGAACAGCTGACAGCTCTAATACACTGCACTATGTAGGTAGTGCAGTGTATTAGAATAGCGATCAGGGCTTCATGCCTTCAAGTTTCCTAGTGGGACACAAAAAAAAGTAAAAACAAGTTAATAAAAATGTAGTAAAAAAGTAAAAAAAAATAAGTTTCATGAAAAAAATACGTTTTAAAAAACACTATAACAGCTTTTTCCTATAAGTCTTTTATTATAGGAAAAACATACAAGTACACATATGTGGAATCCCCGCGTCCGTAACGACCCAAACTATAAAAATATCATGCTATTTCACCTGTACGGTGAACACCGCAAAAAAAAATAATAAAAAACTATTCCAGAATTGCTGTTTGTTAGTCACTACCCCTCGCAAAACAGAATAAAAAAAGGGATATAAAAGTTGCATGTACCCCAAAATTATACTATTAAAAACTGCAGCCTGTCCCGCAAAAAGCAAGCCCTCCGGCAGCTTTTTTGACGGAAAAATAAAAAAGTTATGGCTCTCAGAATATGGTGACACAAAAAATTTATTATTTGAAACAAAAGTAATTTAATTGTGCAGACGCTTCAAAGCATAAGAGAAACTATATACATCTGGTATCACCGTAATCGTACCAACCCGCAGAATAAAGTAAAATTGTCATTCATAGCGCATGGCGAACGCCGTAAAGAAAATAATAAAAAAACAACAGAATTGCAGGTTTTTGGTCACCCGGCTTGCCAAAAAAAATGAAATACAAAGTGATCAAAAAAATCGCATGTACCCCAAATTGGTACCAATGAAAACTACAGATTGTCCCGCAACATATAAGCCCTCACCCAGCTCCGGTGGAGAAAAAAAAAAAGTTCTGGCTCTCAGAATATGGCGATGCAAAATGTGCAGAGTGTTCCAAAAGCGGATAAGATCTGGCACCATTTATCAGTGCGACACCGGCCACATATTTATGAATTATTATTTATTTACCCCATTATTATACCCTCTTATTATGCCCCTGATGTACTCCGCACAGCTTACATATGCCCCCACATCATAAACTAAAATACCAGCAAAACCCCAAACAAAACTACCACTAAGCAAAATCTGCGCTCCAAAAGCCAAATGGCGCTCCCTCCCTTCTGAGCCCTGCAGCGTGCCCAACGGGCAGTTTATGTCCACATATATGGCATCGCCATACCCGGGAGAACCCGCTTAACAGTTTGAGGTATTTGTCTTCAGTGGCATGAACTGGGCACAAAATATTATACACTAAAATGGCATATACCTGTGGAAATGAGAATTTTCACTTTGCACCATCCACTGAGCGTTCATTTATTATAGAAAAAAAAAACCTGCATGGTCAAAATGCTCACTACACCCGTTAATAAAATGCATTCAGGGGTGCAGTTTCCAAAATGGGGGCCCCTACTTGAGGGTTTGTTTTACTATTTGACCCCAGAGCCCTGCCATTGTGGGCTAATGCTGCGAAAATCACCAAAGTAGGTCTCACATGCGCCTTTCACTCCTAAGCCCTGTCATATGTCCAGGCAAATGATAAATGCCTTGAGGGGTGTAGTTTACAAAATGGGGTCACTTCTTAGGGTTTTACACTCTACTCTGGTACCTAAGGGAGCTCTGCAAATGCGACATGGCGCCCATACACCAGTCCAGTAAAATATGTGCTCTAAAAGCCACATGGCACTCCTTCCATTTTGAGCTCTGCCATGTGCTCAAACAGCAGTTTAGGGCCACACATGGGGTATTGCCGTACTCGGGAGAAATTGGGTAACAAATTATGTGTTGTTTTTTCTCCTATTACCCCTTGTGGAAAAAAAAATTGGGTGCAAAACTACATATTTTTTGGAAAAAAAATATTTTTCATTTTCACTGCCTCATTCTAATACAATCTATGAAACACCTGTGGGATCAAAATGCTCAGTACACCCCTAGATGATTACCCTGAGGGGTATAGTTTCCAAAATGGAGTCACTTCTCACGGGTTTCTACTGTACGGGTACGTCAGGGGCTCTGCAAATGCGACATGGCGCCCAAAAAACAATCAACCAAAATCTACATGCCAAGTAGCACTCCTGCCATTCTGAGCCCTGTGGTGTATCCAAGCAGCAGTTTATGACCACATGTGGGGTATTACCGTATTCGGGAGAAATTGGTTTACAATTGTTGGGGCGCTTTTTCTCCTTTATTCCTTGTGAAAATGAAAAAAATCAACATTTTAGTGGAAATAATATAGATGTTCATTTTCACTGCATAATTCCAATAATTCAGCAAAAAAACTGTGGGGTCAAAATGCTCATACTGCTAGATAAATTCCACAAAGGGTATAGTTTGCTAAATGGGGTAACTTTTGCCGGGTTTGTACTATTTTGGCCCCTCAGTGGCTTTGCAAATGTGACATGGGGCCGCAAAATTCCAGCAAAACTTGAGCTCCAAAAGTCAAATGGCGCTCTGTACTTTCTAACTTCCGCCATGTGTCCAAACAGCAGTTTATTACCACATATGGGGTATTGCTATGCTCAGAAGAGTTTGCTTTACAAATATTGGGGTGTTTTTTCTCCTTTATCTATTGTAAAAATGAAAAAATCTGAGCTAAAACGACATTTTATTAGAAAAAATTTAGATTTTCAATTTCATGGCATAATACCCATAAATTCAGCAAAAACCGTGTAGGGTTAAAATGCTAACTATACCCCTAGAAAAATTCCTTGAGGGGTGTTTCCAAAATGGGGTCACTTTTGGGGAGTTTCCACTGTTATGGACCCTCCAGGGCTTTGCAAACACGACATGGCACTGAAAACCATTCCAGCAAAATCTGCGCTCCAAAATCCAATTGGCCCTCGTTCCCTTCTGAGCCCTGCCGTGGGTCCAAACAGCAGTTTATTACCACATATGGGGTATTGCCGTAATCAGGAGAAATTGCTTTATAAATGTTGGGGTGCTTTTTCTACTTTATTCCTTGTAAAAACTAAAACATTGTATGTTTTTTCAGAAAAAAAGTTGATTTTCATTTTCAGAGACCAGTTCCAATAAATTTAGCAAAAAACCTGTGGGCTAAAAATGCTAACTATACCTCTTGACAAATTCCTTGAGAGGTGTAGTTTCCAAAATGTGGTCACTTTGGGGGTTTTCCACTTTTTTGGCACCACAGGACCTCTTCAAACCTGACATGGTGCCTAAAATATATTCTAATAAAATAGAGGCCCCAAAATCCACCAGGTGCTCCTCTGCTTCGGAGGCCTGTGTTTCAGTCCATTACCGCACTAGAGCCACATGTGGGATATTTCTAAAATCTGCAGAATCTGGGCAATAAGTATTGAGTTGTGTTTCTCTCGTAAAACCTTCTGTGTTACAGAAAAAATTTATTACAAATTAATTTCATTAAAAAAAAATAGAAATTTGTACATTTCACCTCTACTTTGTTTATTTCCTGTGAAATGCCTAAAGGGTTAAAATACGTTATGATTGCTATTTTGAATACTTTGATGCGTGCAGTTTTTAAAATGCGGTGACTTTCTAATATATAAGGCCCTCAAAGTCACTTCAGAACTGAACTGGTCCCTGAAAAAATGGCCTATTGAAATTTTCTTGAAAATGCGAGAAATTCTAGCTAAAGTTCTAAGCCTTGTAACGTCCTAGAACAATAAAAGGGCGTTAAAAAAACGATGCAAACATAAAGTAGACATATAGGAAATGTTAACTAGTAAATATTTTGTGTGGTATTACAATCTGTTTTACAAGCAGATACATTACAATTTATAAAAATGCAGATTTTTGCAAATTTTCTCTAAATTTTGGTGTTTTTTAAAAATAAATATTGAATTTAACGACAACATTTTTTCAGTATCATAAAGTATGTCACGAGAAAACAATCTCAGAATCGCTTGGATAGGCAAAAGCATTCTGGAGTTATTACCACATAAAGTAACACATGTCAGATTTGCAAAAATCGGCTGTGTCCACAAGGCCAAAACAGGCTTAGGCACTAAGGGGTTAATATGATCACTCATAAATATTTGTTTATAGAGGGGATCATAACCTAATATGCCTATTTTAAGTACACAATTAAGAAATTATTTTGCAAACCCCAGTATGGTTTTGGACTGTGCAAAAAAAAAAATACAAAATATGTTTGCCCTTGAGAGATTGAAATCCATTTTACCACTAACTACTGAGTCACTATGCGACCCACTACACCATTTTTTCTCTTTTTACTAGATAGTTTCAATAAATATTTATAGATTTGAGTACTTTTCTGCAGACATGGAAATAATCAATTATCTGATGATCATATCCCTGAATCACAATACTGCTCACTATACCAATACACATTATTTTTTCTAGATCCAGGAGTTCGAGGTTTGAATATTTTTTATACTGGTGCCATTTCCTCAAAAAATTGTTTATTTGACCATACATTTTTTAATTATAATTTCCATGTTCGGAAATACTTTTTTCTGCAAAATTTGGTAAAGAAATGGTAATAGCCCTAAAGAAAATGACAACCTGTCACTGTCCATAAACAATTCAATTAACTGGGCTGCTTTTTCCAACCTGCTCATCACATTTCCTATTCTTTCCCTCTTTTTTTTCTTAATGTGTCTTATTTATAAGCTGAAAATACCATCCATTACCATAGCATGACAAAGCTGTCTTTATAAGACCCCAGGAATCCCATTAAAAGGTCTTTTACTGACAAGACTACAGCAAAGCTGTATTATTCAAATTGCATATCAGTCACAAAAATGGAAAGGTAATTTGTCAAAGTCACAGCGGTGCTCAATAACTATTTGAAGATGGCTCAGTAATTAATCATTAATATATTCATTCCCTTTCATTTTGTGTGTAGCATATTCTGATTATTGTCTTAAATAACAACACAAGGTATTTGATGTTTATAGAAAGGCACTGGATGGCAGGGTAGCACTCACGATTTGCCCTGGACCCGTCTTATCATTTTTTGGAAGAACACTACACATGTGCCTCTTTTCATGCCAAATTATTCAACCCCCGCATTTAAAATTTGATAAATGTCATGTCTTAAGTTCCACTAAGCAGGTTTATTTGTATATCTGTCTCTTAGCCATTTTAATGATTTTTAATAAGTCAATGGGGTTAGATTCAGGCTTGTTAAGTCTTATATAAAAGTAATATGACTTTAGTTGAAGAACAGTTGAATGACACACACAGTGAATAGGTCATTCACTATACTAATTGTATGCAGTATTAATCTCCCAGTATTAGTCTCTCATTCTATTTGCTGCAGACATGAAAGCTTTATCGAAAGAATATGAGCATGTTCCATGCAAAGAGCTCGAATTGTCAAATACTAATTTTGCTTTATTGCTGTAGTAGCAGTAGAAAAGCGTAGAAAAAACATGAATTATTTTATTAAAACCCCCAAAGATAAGTTGTCAGCGGGGGTTGACAACCAACCAGTGTCTGACTCTTGGGCCCAATAGAGGAGAAGATTTAGAGGGCCGCCCTTCATCTATACAAAACATGTGCATGTACATATTTAATTGCATGGTAAACTTTGTTGTTCTTATAGTACACAGAGGACATATCAATAAAGTCTAAATGGTTAATTGACCCTAGTGGCAGGTAGTCATTTCCAAAGACAGCCCCAAATAGTACCTTCAGGGCCCATTATTGTGAAAGAGCCTTGACCAACTAAAAGATCCTCTGGTGGGCATGTCTGATCCTGCAACTAACTTTAAATTTACACACAGTCAATAAAATTACGGACCTATTTTTAATATTTTGCAGTTCACAGTAAATGCTGAGTCTTCATTTTTATATTCTGGCATAGACACATTTATACCTTTTTATTCATTTTTAGGTTTTTTAGTTTTTCTCTAAAGCATTATGTAATTTAGATAAGCAAATTGACTGATATTTGTGTCATTAATTAAGAACAGTGCAGGTTTACTTCTTAAAGTGTACCGTGTTATTATCTATCCCCAAAAAGGGATTGATTTTGGGGAAGATATAAAAATGGGAAGAACCATTCCCTCCACTTTACTGGATATTCAACATATGGCTAAAATGACCAGATAGGTCATCAGTATATGCTTGGTGGGGGTCCAACACCCGGGCTCCACATCAATCAGCTGCCCTGGCTGCCTCCTGGGACCGGATGTTCATGCCAGAAGCAGATTGCTCCAATCACAGAATAGTGGAGCTGCTGTTCTTCGGCATGGCCACTATGCAGTGTACAGAGCCATCTTCTTCTGGCACCAAATGTGCATACCCTGCATAACATCCGGCGCCCGGAGACAGTCGGTGCAGCTGATCATGTGGGGTCCAGGTATCGGACCTCCACCGATCATATATCCCGATGACCTATCCTGTGGGAAAGGAATGGGAACCGACCTATCCTGTGGGTAGGTCATCAGTTGTCCATGCCCGGACAACACCTTTAAGTACAGTATGTTGCAAAGTGAGGCCTCCATGAATCGTACTTGTTTTTTCAGCACATTCCACAGATGCTCGACCAGATTGAGATTTGAGGAATTTGGAGGCCAAGTCAACACTTTAAACTCTTTGTCATGTTCCTCAAGTCATTCCTAAACAATTATTGCTGTGTGGCAGGGCGCATTATGCTGTTGAAAGAGGGTATAATGTTCCCATGATGGAGTGAACTTAGACTGAAACCATTTTTAGATAGGTAGTGCATATCAAATTAACAAAGTAACATCCACATGAATTCGAGAACCCAAGGTTTTCCATCAGAACATTGCCCAAAACATCACACTGCCTCTGCCAACTTGCCTTCTTGAGACAGTGCATCCTGATGCCATCTCTTCCCCAGGTAAGCGATGCACATGGAGCTAGTCGTCGACATGATGTAAAATAAAATGTGATACATAGACCAGGCCACCTTTTTCCGTTGCTCCATGGTCCAGCTGTAATGCTTACGTGCCCATTGTTCTGTAGGCGCTTTCAGCTGTGTACAAGAGTCAGTAAGGACACTCTGATCAGTCTGCGGCTTTGCAGCCCCAAATTCAGCATGTTACGATGCATTGTGTGTTCTGACAGCTTTCTACCATAGCCAGTATTATCTTTTTCAGCAATGTGTGCTACAGTAGCTCTTCTGTGGGATTGTCAACACAATGTACTTTTTGTCATGTACCTCAAACCAATTCTAAACAATATTTGAAGTGTGGCAAGGCTTATTATCCTGCTGATAGAGGCCACTGCCAATATGGAATATCGTTGCAATGCAGTGATGTACTATAGGGTAGGTGGTACATGTCAAAGCAACAGCCACATGAAGGCTACAACCCAAGGTTTCCCAGCAAAACATTGGTCAGTATTTTACACTGCATCAGCTTGACTACTTAGTGCACCCTGGTGCCATCTCTTCCCCAGGTAAGAGATGCACATTCAACTGACTGTTCACATGATGTAAAAGAAAATGACCAGGCCATCTTCTTTATTGCTATATGGTCTAATTCTGATGCTCACTTGCCCATTTTAAGCACTTTCCATGGTGGACAGCGTACGCACACTAACCGATCTGCAACTATGCAGCTCCAAGCTCAGCAAGCAACGCTGTTTGTTCTTACACCTTTTTATCATATTGCCAGCAGTAACTTTTTCAGCAATTTGTGCTACTTTAGTACTTCTGTCGAATCGGATCAGATGTGCTAGTCTTCGCTTTCAATGTGGTTTGAATAAGTCTTTGGTACCCATGACCATGTCACTGGTTCACTAGTTGTCCTTCCTTCAACCACTTTTGGGAGGCACTAACCACTGCATACCAGGAATATTTCACAATACCTGCCGTTTTGTAGATGCTCTGACCCAGTCATCTAGTTATCACAATTTTGCCCAAAGTCGCTCAGGTCTTAAGGCTTACCACTTTTTACTATTTACAACATATTAAATTCTAGACCTGACTGTTCACTTGCTGCCTAATATACCCCACCCCTTGACATGGGCCGTTGTCCTGAGATCATCAATATTAACCGGTTGACCCATTTATTATTTTTTACTTTGGTCGGCTTCCCCTGAAGCCTCTCCAGCTTTGCTATTTCTTTCTTGTAAACTGGGATGCAAAACGGTGCACAATACTCCATATGTGACACAAAGGCCGAAGAAATCTAGAGTATAAAGTACTAAGCATACTTGAGAAAGATTGTACACCGTTACAACACAAAAAGACATAGGAAAGCTGATGGTTATACACTTATACACGCTATGACTTTCATTTAAATCCAAAAGCTGACAGAAAATACTTTTTCTGTAAGTCTACTTTTCTTTAAGAGAGGCAGACTACTAACATAGTATTGGAAATGTAGGGTTAATTTTTTATGCATCTCATGGAGAAGAAAAAAAACTGTGGTTTAGAATTACTGTAAATGAGCTAAATAAAGCTAATTGCGCATCATATCTAATTGTCTTTTGTCTGCAATAGATGATACTCCATTCTTGGAAATGAATAGCAACATATTGCTCACCAGTATTGTATTTCCAGATCTTTTTTTCAGCAAACACAAGATATTTTTAAGAGGTATAACTGTAATCGAACATTAATAAATATGATGTACTGATTGATCAATTCTTACTTGTAGAAAGATGGGTGAGACATTTATGATAATTTCCTGATTTATTTTGGTATATTTTAATAAAAGTTATCATGTATTTCTAAGTTAAAGGGGTTTTCTAGGACTTTTATGTTGATGTCACCGATCAGCTGATTGAAAGGGCCATAGCAACCCTGGCAGCGGCATTTTCCCAGTTTACAGGCACAGCGCCATACACTTCCTGAGCGTCTGTGACTGGAATTATTATTCCAGTCCCATTCAAGTGAATGGGACTGAGCTGCAATAACAGGCACAGCCGCTATGAAAGTGTACGGTGCCGTGCTTGGCAAACACTGAAGATGCTGCTGTGAAGAAAGCTATGGCCCCGTCAGTTAGCTGATCAGCGGGGGTGCCCGGAATCAGACCCCCACTGATCTGATATTGATGGTCTACCTAAGGATAGGCAATCAATATGAATGTCCTGTAAAACCTCTTTAAGTATTTTTAGAAATGCAGATTTCAGCACTTTATATTGTAAAACATTTAGAACTGGTATATAAAAAATATTGCAGGATACAGGTGTGTTCTTTCTTAACTTATCTCAAAACCCAAAATATCCCATTATTTATGGCACAAACATGTAAAAAATCCGGCAGATATCACTGATGGATATGATCTGCCAGCATAGACTCCCATATTTATTTTACTGGATGGCTCAAGGTTGTAATGAATTAATATCATGAAAAATGCCCTGCTACAGATTTTGCTTTGGGGCTCAGAAGCATAGAGCTACATTTCTGATCTAGATGCATTAGGTGAGAGACCCTTTCCATTAGAGCTTACAATTTATAGTCAAAATGGCCTCAGTGTGGCTAGCAGGCTTCTTTTGTGTGCCCAGATACCCCAGTCCGACATTGGGTGAAATTCTATATCTATGGTGATTAATAGGTTCATGTCTGATAATCTTAAAGGTCTAGGATAGTTTAAAGGTTTACAGCTAATATTCCTGAGATCACCCAGACCACCTCAGTATTCAAGGAGTTGAGATGGTTCACCGTCAACCCATGGGTGGTGATTGGGATACGCGCATCATACAGAGAGAAACGGGTTGGACTTGTGCGTAAAACTTTGAAGCCGGGAGGGCTAAAAGATAATATATCATATACGTGCTTCCTATGAGTTTCACAATTTGTTGAGTGATGGACATTCACCGTATATACGTCTATGGTTTAAATGTTGATCTATTGATGTCTATGTCTAATAGGTTAATATCTATTATTTAATCTTATGCTTTTGGAGCTTCTTCTCCGTTATTTTTTTAGCATATTCAGTCTCTTGATTATTAATTCTGATAATCCAATACTATTTTAATGAAGTATCATAGCACTACTATTGTCATTGAGGTTTTCCTATAATGGGTATTTTGCGACCGATTTCCTGTTATGGACTATCTATTTATATTCCTTTTTGTCCTGTAGTTTAATATGAGTGGTGTGTGGGCTTCCATATAAACTACGTTTCTTTGTTCACTTTCTTTGAGAATTATCGCCGATCGTCTTATTCCCCTGATTTGTTCCCTATTGTATGTCCCTGTTTTATAGTGCGCTGCTATATTATTACAGCCGCCTCAGGGTTCCCATAGCTACATGATGCTAGACGTCCATTGGTTGTTTGACAGTACAGAGAGGACGTGGCAACTCCTGACTGGAGGGGCTAACTGGCAAATTCCACCATGTCTGGGCGGAGTTTAAGGCTTAAATAGCCGGCGTTGATGCCACACGCATCACGGTCGAGCATTAGTACTGTGTGTACAAATGCAGTTGACAGTAGGAGTGTATATACACACAAAATGTTGTTTAACCCCTTAATGACCGGGCATGTTTGTACCTTAATGACCAAGCCAGATTTGTCAAATCTGGTATGTCTGACTTTATCAGAGAATAACTCTGTGAAAGTTTTGAATATCCAAGTAATTCTGACATTGTTTTTTCGTCACATGTTGTACTTTATTTTAGTGGTAAAAGTAGACTGATACGATTTGCGGAAATTAATTAAAAAATAGAAAAATGGAAGAAATTTTGTAAAAATTACCATTTTCCCCTATTTTTAACTGCAATATGTCACATATGTACACACATACTGTACAATTTTTTTTTATTAAATATATATTCCTATCTCTTTACTCCATTTTGGCAGCACTTTTGAAAAAATAAAATAAATTTTCAGCAATTTAGAGGACTTACAAATTTAATAATAATTTTATCAATTTTGAAGTACATTTTGTTTTCCTGCACCAAGCCAGGTTTTCAGAGGCTCATAGGTCTCAGAGTGATGGAAACCCCCACAAATGACACCATTTAGAAAACTAGACCCCTTAAGGTATTTACCTAAGGGTATAGTAAGTATTTTGACCCCACCGTTTTTTGCTAAATTTAATACATAGCAGGTGAAAAAAAAAAAAATTCACTTTTTTTCATAAAAGTATCAGTTTGAAGACCAATTTCTTTGTAAAGCGACCATGAGAATGAAGAAACACACCACAAAATCTATCACCCTGTTTCTCCTGTTTTCAAAAATACCAACATTGTGGCCCTAATGCGCTGCCTGGACACACGGCAGGACCCAAAAGGAAGGGAGAGCACCCGGAGGCTTTCAGGACTCATATTTTGCTTGAAAATGTTTTAGGCCCCACTGTACATTTGGAGAGGCTTTGAGCTGCCAGAACGATAGAAACTCCCCATAAACGACCCCATTTAGAAAACTAGACCCCATAACGTAATTATTTAGGTGTATAGTAAGTGTTTTGACCCCACAGTTCTTTGCTAAATTTAATGCATATCAGGTGAAAAAAATAATAATTTCACTTTTTTCATAAAAGTATTTGTTTGAAGACCGATTTCTTTGTAAAGTGACCATGAAAATGAAGAAACACACCCCAAAATCTATCACCCTCTTTCTCCTGTTTTCAAAAATACCCACATTGTGGCCCTAATGCGTTGTTTGTCAGGGCCCCAAAGGAAGGGAACACCCGGAGGCTTTCAGGACTCATATTTTGCTTGAAAATGTTTTAGGCCCCACTGTACATTTGGAGAAGCTTTGAGCTGCCAGAACGATAGAAACTGCCCATAAACTACCCCATTTCGAAAACTAGACCCCTTAAGGTATTTATCTAGGGGTATAGTTAGCATTTTGACCACACAGGTTTTTCGCTAAATATATTGAAATTAGTCTGTAAAAATTAAAATTTACTTTTTTTCTGAAACAACATAGACATTTTTATTATTTACAAGGAATAACGAAGAAAATGCACCCCAACATTTGTAAAGCAATGTCTCCCGATTACGACAATACCCCATATGTGGTAATAAACTGCTGTTTGGACCCACAGCAGGGCTCAGAAGGGAAGGAGCGCCATTTGGATTTATGATTTGCTGGAATGGTTTTCGGTGCCATGTCGCATTTGCAATGCACTGGAGGGACCAAAGCAGTGGAAACCCACCAAAAGTGACCCCATTTTGGAAAAACCTTCAAGGAATTTTTCTAGGGGTATAGTGAGCATTTAGACCCCACGGGTCTTTTGCAGAGTTTATTGGAATTAGGGCGCGAAAATTAATATCAACATTTTTTCCACTAAAATGTTGCATTTTCTCATTTTCACAAGGGATAAAGGAGGAAAAAAACAACCATTTTTATAAAGCAATTTCTCCCGAGTAAGGAAATACCCCACATGTGGTCATACGTTTTTTCATTAGAAATGAATTAACCCTTTCAGGACTGATCCATTTTTTGCTTTCATATTTTAGATTTTCACTCCCCGCTTTCCACTTTTTTATTTTTCCATCAATAGAGTGGTGTGAGGGCTTATTTCTTGCGGGAGGAGCTGCAGTTTTTGTTGGTACCATTTTTTGGTACATAAAAAGTGATTCAAAAGTTGTATTACATTTTTTTTTTAGAGCGAAGGTGACAAAAAAAAATAAATAGCGATTTTGGCGGTTTCAATTATTACATTTTTTTATGGTGTTCACTGTACAAATTAAATATTGGTATATTGTAATAGTTCGGACTTTTACGGACGTAGCGATACCAATTTTGTTCATTTTTTTACATTACTTTAGAAGAAAAATGCGAAAAGGTGTTTTGTTTTTTTAACTTTAAAAAAAAAAATTCTCACTACTAATAACTATAATTCTTCTACACATTTTATTAATCAATCCCCTTAGGCGACCTGATCCAGCGATCATTGGATCGCTGGTACAATACACTGCAATACTAATGTATTGCAGTATATTGTTATTCTTACAGGCTTCTGTAACCGCACGATCGCTGCTCCTGTCCGTTAGTACCGAGGGGGCCTGCTGTAATACACAGCCGACACCCGCAGCGTATGGAGCCGGCTCCATACATCAACCGCCGCATCATGACGGGCAATTAAGTCATAGTGCGCAAAGGGGTTAATGCGCAGCGGATGGTTCAAAGTGAAAATTGCAATTTTCCACTGATACGCCATTTTAGTGCATAATATGTTGTGCCCAGTTTGTGCCACAGAAGACAAATACCTCATAAAACGTTAAGCGGGTTCTCTCGGGTATGGCGACGCCATATGTGTGGGCGCAAACTGCTGCTTGGGCACACTGTAGGGATCAGAAGGGACGCAATTTTGCTTTTGGAGCGCAGATTTTGCTTGGTAGTTTTTCTGTTTTGGGTTTTGCTGGTATTTCAGTTTATAATGTGGGGGGCATGTGTAATCTGTGCGGAGTACATAAGGAGTATAATAAGAGGGTATAATAATGGGGTAAATAAATAATAATTCATAGATGTGTGGCCGGTGTCGCACTGATAAACGGCGCCCGATCTTATCCGCTTTTGGAACACTCTGCACATTTTGGATCGCCATATTCTGAGAGCCAGAACTTTTTTATTTTTTCACCACCGGAGCTGTGTGAGGGCTTATTTGTTGCGGGACAATCTGTCGTTTTCATTAGTACCATTTTGGGGTACATGCAATTTTTTTTGATCACTTTTTATTCAATTTTTTTGCAATCCTGAGCAAAAAACAGGAATTCTGACACCGTTTTTTAGGTTTTCTTTTTGCGGCGCTCACCGTACGCTATAGGTGACATTTTTACTTTATTCTGCGGGTTGGTACGATTACTGCGATACCATATGTATATAGGTTTGGTCCTTTTTTTAGCGTTTGCGCAATAAAATCACTTATTTCTAAAAAAAAAAAATTCTGTGTCACCATATTATGAGAGCCGTAATTTTTTAATTTTTTAGTCAAAAAAGCTGTGTAAGGGCTTGTTTTTTGCGGGACAGATAGAAGTTTTTATTGGTACTATTTTCGGGTACGTGCGACTTTTTGATCACTTTTTATTCTTTATTTAGGGAGCGGTGGTGACCAAAAAAATTGCGATTCTGTCGTAGTTTTTTATTGATTTTTTTTGGGGTGTTCATCGTGCGGGAAAAATAACATTACAGTTTTATAGTTGGGGTCGTTACGAACGCGGTGATACCACATATGTGTACTTTTTTAACGTGTTCATTTTTTTTCTATAATAAAAGTCTTATTATAGGAAAAAAAGCATTTTGTGTTTATAGAACTTATAACTTTTATTTTTACACTTTTTTTAAAACATTTTTATTACTTTTTTTTACTTTTTAACTTGCCCCACTAGGGGACACTTAGACTTGCAGCTCTGATCGCTGCTGGAGTACATTACACTACACACGTAGTGTAATGTACTCTAACTGTCATTGTGACGTGACTGTCACACTGACAGGAAGCAGAGGAGGAACGGCCGGAGGCTGTTCCTCCGAGGCTTCCGTGCATGGCAACCCGGAGGTCATTATCTGACCTCCGATTGCCGTGACAAGCATCGGTAGCCCCCACGATCACTTCATGGGGGCTGCTGATGTGCTTCAAACCACTTAAATGCGGCGACGGCAATCCGTCGCCGCACTTAAGGGGTTAACTGCCGAAATCAGCGGCGATGGTCCGCTGTCCGGCAAGACTGATGTCTCAGCTGTCGGGGACAACTGTCAGTGCGGGTCTGTCACTCTGTGTTTACACAGAGTGACAGTTTGAAATGCGGACGAAAATGAACGTCATGGTGCGGGAACTAGCAGCCGACCATGACGTTCATTTTCGTCCTTGGTCGTTAAGGGGTTAAGCTCCCACGGTTTTAATATTATGATGCACCTCTAAGGAAACTTTCATTCATTAATGAGAAGGATGTCGAAACGCATTGGGTGTTTGCATTATTTATAGAAAGGATTGTTTGACTTCCACTTGTCCAGGTAAGGTCTATAAGTGTGCTTGACCTGATAAAGAGGTAACTATTGACAATAGATAAAGAGAGTGTAAATTAGATTTTCTCCTCCTATTGATACTCGTGTTACAAGTGTAGCATCAATTTAGGCTATTTTAGCCAAGATTTTAAGACACTATTATTAAATTTAGTTTTAAGCGTTCTTATTCAGGAGTTTTTCTTCTATTTTCATGTTAAGTGAACGCAATATCGTCTTTCTATAATATATTACTCTAATATTCCAGGTGGTTTGGGATGGTAAAGAGGTTAATGAAGGTCATCTAGGGAAGGAAAGCGTATATATAATTTTTTATTAGTTAATCGAAATAGGTTGAAAATTATTTTTACTGTTTCGTTAACCCCTTCCTAACAACCGCCGTATATGTCGCACGTCGGGTGGCGGAGTATTGAGCAGGCTCATGGGCACGATCCCACTAGTTTAACCCCATAGATGCCGCGGTCAACAGCGACCACGGCATCTAAGTGGTTAGAAACAGAGGGGCGGCCCCCTGTAACGTTGAATCAGCCCCCCCTACGACGCAATCGCGGGATCATAGGAGACTATCAGTATATATGATATACTGCAATACACTAGTGAATCACTGGTTCAAGTCTCCTAGGCGTACTTAGTGAAAAAAAAAATAAAATACAGGAAAATAACGTTTTTTTAATATATAACAAATTATATATTAACCCCTTGGCGCACCTGGACATAATGGCATGTTCTGGTACGGGGGGTGATGTATGGAATGCGCTCACACGCTAAGCCTGCTCCATATGCTGCGGGTGTCAGCTGTGTATAACAGCTGACACCCGGGACTAACGACCAGGCACAGCGATCAACCCCTTAAATTCTGTGGTCAATTGCGACCGCATCATCTGAGGCATTAAAAAGAGGGGGCTGGCCCCCTCCAACAGCTAATTTCATCGCGAGGTGCTGATGGTTGCCATGGCAGCCCATGGGCCTAATGAAGGACCCCAGGTCTTCATCCTGCCTCTGTTAAACCGTGCCTCTAACAGGGCTTAACAGAAGCCTGTAAAAATTACAATATATCGCAATACATTAGGGAGACTAATAAAATGTGTAAATAAAGTTATATTAAGTTATTAGTAGTGAAAAAAAATTGTAAAAGTAAAAAAAAACCTTTTTGCATTTTTCCTCTAAAGTAATGTAAAAAAAATAAGCACAATTGGTATCGCTGCCTCCGTAAAAGACTGAACTATTACAATTACCATTATTTAACTCGCATGGTGAACGCTGTAAAAATAAATAAATATATAACTCCAAAATCTCTGTTTTTTGGTCACCTTAGCCTTCAAATAAAATTAATAAAAAGTGATCAAAAAGTTGTACTGTATGTACCAAAACAATTGTACAGATAAAAACTATAGCTCATCCCACAGAAAATAAGCCGTCACACTGCTCAATTGACAAACAAATAAAAAAGTTATGGTTCTCAGAATGTGGTGAAACAAAAAATATTTTTTTTTTAACAGTTTTCTTTTTATAAAAGTAGTAAAATATTATTTTTTAATAGAAATATGGTTTTACCGTAATCATATTGAGCAGCAGAATAAAGATAAATTATCATTTTTACCGCACGCAGAAAGTTGTTAAAACAAAACTCAAAAAACAATGGAGGAATCACAATTTTTTTCCAATTTACTCCCGCAAAGAATTTTTCTTCAGTTTCCCAGTACATTATATAGTACTTTAAATGGTGCAATAGAACTTAAAACTCCTCCCACAAAAAATAAGCCCTCCAACAACTCTATTGAGAGAAAAATAAAAAAAGTTATGGCTTTCGGAAAGAGGGGAGTGAGAAACAAATATAACAAAGCAAAAAATTGCTCAGTCCTGAAAGGGTTACTTTTTTTTAAAAAAACAACAACATTTTTTCCATTTTCCCCCAAGCACAATGTAAAAAAAATAATTATTAACATAACTGGTATCGCCACATCCGTAAATGTCGGAGCTATTACAATATATCATTATTTAGCTCTCACGGTGAACGCTGTAAAAAAAATTAAAGGATAAAAGGCTAGAATCAATGTATTTTGGTCACTTCATCTCCCACAAAAAAAATAGAATAAAAAGTTAACAAAAAGTCTCATCTACTTCAAAATGGTACCAATAGACACTACATCTAGCCCTGCAATAGACGGAACAAAAAAGTTATGGCTCTCACAAATTGTATTTGAAATGATCAGTTTTTTCCTTGTAAGGGCAAGGCTCCACGTAACGGAATTGCTCTGGAATTCCGCTCCGGACACTCCGCAGCGTTAATCCGCAGCGGACCCGTTTCTCCATTGCCTTCCACTGCTTTTTAGTAGTGTTCGTTTAGACGATGCGGAAAATTCCGCTGCGGAGCATAGGCTGCGGTGCGGAATTTGGTGTCCGCAGCATACAATGGTTGTTGCAGAGGTGTGGCGGACTGTTTGCGGACTCATTGCGGAATTTCTCCATTGACTTCAATGGAGATTCTAAGTTCCGCAATGAAGTCCGCAGATGTAATGTAGATGTTATGTGTGCTGCGGAGCGTATTGGTTTTTTAACTTGACATTTCTTCATTCTGGCTGGACCTATGTGTATTTCTAGGTCTACAGCCAGACTGTCAATGGGAAGTCAATGGGGCTCCCATAATTACGTGTGACTACGTGTGTGCACCCGTAATTACGGGTGACTATGTGTGTGCACCCATAATTACGGGTGACTATGTGTGTGCACCCGTAATTACGGGAGCGTTGCTAGGCGACGTCAGTAAATAGTCACTGTCCAGGGTGCTGGAAGAGTTAAGCGATCGGCAGTAACTGTTTTAGCACACTGAACAGTGCCTTTGGATCACAATATACAGCAACCTGTAAAAAAAATAGAAGTTCATACTTTCCGAGAACTCCCTGCTTCTTCCTCCAGTCCGGTTTCCCAGGATGACGTTTCAGTCTAAGTGACGGCTGCAGCCAATCACAGGCTGCAGCGGTCACATGGACTGCCGCGTCATCCAGGGAGGTCGGGCTGGATGCCGAAAGAGGGACGCGTCACCAAGACAACGGCCGTTAAGTATGAAATTCTTTTACTTTTACTAGGGAAAGTACTGTCCCTTCTCTCTATCCTGCACTGATAGAGAGAAGGGAAATACTTCACCTCAATACGCAGCGGCTAGTCCGCATCAATTTAATGCCAATTTTGGGCAGATCCGCCACAGAATCTGCAACGCAGATTCTGTGCGGCATTGATGCGGACAGTTGCGGAAGAATTCCGCCACGTGGGGCTATGCCCTTAAAGTAGTAAAACATCAAAAAACTATATAAATTTGGTATTGCCGTAATCAAATTGACCCACAGAATAAAGTTAATATACCATTTTTACCGCACGATGAACGCCATTAAAAGGAAACAGCCCCCAAAAATTGAGGAATCACAGTTTTTTTCCTATTCCACCCCACAAATATATATATTTTTTTCCAGTTTCTCACTACATTATATGGTACAATAAATGATGCCGTAAAAATCTACAACTCGTCCCACAAAAATCCAGCCCTCATATGGCTATATCGAAGGAAAAATAAAAAATGTATGTCTTTTGGGAGGTGGGGAGAAAAAAAAAAGTAAAAATAAAAAAATGGCTGCAGCGGGAGGGGGTTAATACAACCATTCTGTTCAAATAAAAACTTCTCTCTGCCTCCAGCTGCCACTAGGGGGGCTTAATGGATAGGGATTTATACAGATTTTATTGAACTCAATGATAAATCCTTACGCAGTTAGCTCCTTCTAGTGGCAGCAGGAATAATACTTTTGAACTGCTCCAAGGAGAATTTCTGGGTGCAATATCTCTGCTTGCAGTCATTCAATAGTAACATGCATTATTTACGTCCAGGGGATACAAATCTGTCCTGGTCCTGTATGACCTGGTCTATTCAGCTAAAATCATCTATTATCAGCAACGTTTCTATAAATACCGCACAATGTAGAATATTTCTGTGTCAATGCTGTTGTTTAGTTAAATCACGTTTTATAAGGTTCTGGCGCTACATAATATGTAATTTCATGGCATCAGTTTTAATAGCTTGATGACAATGTCTGTACAGCATTGCAGAACACGTTGGCGTTGTAGTTTGCGCAAATTGCAACTTTTCTAACCTAGCATTGAGTGTTTAGTAAATTCCCCCATTATGTCCTAAATTGTATATACTGGAGGAAGAAACATGGCAGTCATCATCATGGAACTACCACACATGCTTGTTCCATCCCTATATTCTTTATTCTGTGTCTACACTAGAAAAAAAAAAAAAAAAAAAAAAAAAATATATATATATATATATATATATATGTATATATATATGTATATATATATATATATATATATAAATATATATATATATATATATATATATATATATATATATATATATATATATAAAAAATATGTACATTCAGGGTCCCCCAGAATCTAGATTTATTTCTCAGCTCTTCAACTGTGTTATGCACTTGCAATTGTTTTTCATCCCCTGTAGTAAATAACATTCAAAATAATTGCTCGCAAGCCGATGGGAAGGACAAGTAATGCAGAGAGACAGGAATAAACATCAAAGGCCGACACCACCTCATCTGTCCTAGAAGAGTAACCTTGGACATTCACCTTGGGGCCCTACTTTGGTCTAATCAAAAAGAAGTAACTTGCGGCAACATTTTCCTTGCTTTACAAGAGGCTATAGGAAAAAAAACAGCATCGTTTAAAAAGAATAGAGAATCTTTACAATTGCTAGGCACCTCTAGAAAAGAGAGAGAGAGAAAGGAATTGGCAGCATGTGTCAATATGCTGCATTGAAGAGCTCTGCCCTTCACTTTTGACATTTCATCTGAATGATATTAAAGAAGGGCTTAACTGTGGAGACTAACATCCTATGGATTCAAATTGTATATTGTCAATAAAAAAAATTGCAAACTAAAGACATATAGAAATATACAAGTAATAGATCGATAGATAGATAGATAGATAGATAGATAGATAGATAGATAGATAGATCGATCGGAAAGTGAAAAGAAAAGTGGGTGTGGTCTCTAAGGATACATACTATAGGTTACAATAGCAGTTGTTTTTGTATTTTTTTTTCACAAATAATGCTAACGCTCCAGCAATATTCTAGCAGTGTCATTTATTTCTTCCCAGCTTACATCTATACATTTTGAACCCTTTCAATATGGGCAGTTGTGTCATGTGATCTTAGTCTGACCACCAAAATAGACCATGCTCTCCTGTGTAAACAGGAGGTCACTGTCCCCTTTGAAGATAACTTCCTGTGAATCCTGTCTTGCAGCTCTGAGACCCATCCCAGCCCTCCTTGTTTCTCTGTATGTCCCCCATGCATATAGTGCTGCTGAAGAGATCATCTCTGCCCTACTTAAGAATGCAGGAGTGCAGTGATATAAAAGGTGCGTACATACAATGATTAGCTGCAGATTTATACAACTCCACTGACTCACACTAACTGTCTAAGCTATCTGTATGTGCAGTGTGCTGAGTGCAGTGTATTTCTATGAGATGCTGCTCCTCACTGTCTCCTGTGTAAAAACTGACATGGAGAAACCTATCACACGCAGAATGCAGAGGAGACACGCTGAGGCTACATAGGAATATATTGAGGCTCTGCACTGTGAGGACAAGTTCTATGTCACTTATCTATCACTTGTTGCACTTAGATAGGACTTAGGGCAGAGGAAGTGCAGTGTGATAAGACTTTGTCCCCTCTGCTTCTGCAAAGCCAGGAGCATCATGGAAAATGTAGGCTAGATTAGGGGCACTATATCAGAGGGGAAGATGGAACCAAGATTGCATTCTACCCATGGCTTCAGATGGCTTTAAAAAAGACTTAGATAATTTCTTAGAACTAAAAAATATCAGTGCCTATGTCAATGTATAGAACTCCTGTTTGAATGTTGATCCAGTCGGATTGCCACTTGGGATCAGGAGAGAAAGTTTTCCTTTTTAGGGGAGATTGGTAAATGCCTTATGGGTAATTTTTATATTAATTAATTAATTAATTTATTTATTTATTTATTTTAAACTTTCCTCGAGATCAATAGGGGTAAAACAAAGTTTTATAGTTTCTCCCATCTCTTGGTTGAACTTGATAGACATATGTCTTTTTTCAACCGTACTATGTAACATAGAGGATTGAAAATGTAGCGACCAGCTTGTTGGATACAGTCCTAGTTTCTGGAATTAAAAGGGAAGGAACAGGGGAGTAGCTAAAAGCTCATGGGCCCCGGTACAAAAGTCCTTCCTGGGCCCCCTCAAACTTCTCATGGCCAACAGCCCGCAGCTTTCAGCTGCATCGCTGGGTCTCCTAAGTGACCCAACGATGTAGCACTAGCAGCCAGGGGCGTCACTTAGGTCTTAAAATGTCAGGGGCAATACATATGTGTACCTCAATAAAAATGTGTGTATGTGTGTATAAAGATAGATAGATAGATAGATAGATAGATAGATAGATAGATAGATAGATAGATAGATAGATAGATAGATAGATAGATGTATTTATATATATTTATATATATATGTGTCTGTCTGTCTGTCTGTCTGTCTGTCTGTCTGTCTGTCTGTCTATCTATCTATCTATCTATATATATATATATATATATATATATATATATATATATATATATGACAGCGTATCTATAGCTGACATTGCGGCTCCAGCACTGGACCCAGGAAGGGTAAGTATAATAATTGCCTTGCTGTTTTTATGTGTTATAAGTTTTTTTTTGTGGTTGTGTTTTTTTACAGGTTTAGTTGTTGGACTACTTCGGATTCGATGACTACTTCGATGACAGCTTTGTTTTATTCTGATTGACTAAGGCAGGGTTTAATGTTAGCCAGTGTAAAGGCTAACACTAACCCCCCATTATTACCCCCGGTACGCACTGCCACCAGGCACTGGGCTGGTCACAGGCTGGTATTATTAGGCTGACCGAAAAGTGTGTGCCTTCCCACCCTGGTAATGCTAGCCTGCTGCTGCTGTGTTGTATCTGGCTGGTTATGAAAAATGGGGGGACCCCACGTCATTTTCCCAAATGCTTTAATTTTTTTTTAAATTTACGCGGGGTCCCTCCCATTTTTTATAACCAGCCAGAAACAACAAAGTAGCAGCAAACTAGCATTAGCAGGGTGGGAAGGCCCACTGTTTTTGGGTTTTCCCAGCCTAATAATACCAGTCTGTGGCCGCCCCAGTACCCGCCCGTCACTACAGATGGTCAGGTACTGGATTGCACCAGGCTCTTCCCGGTACCCCTGGTTGCGGTGCGTACCGGGGTTATAATGGGGGTTAGTGTTAGCCTCTGCACCAGCTAACAATTAGCGCCACCTTAGCATTGGATGCTGTCAATCAGCTAGCGGCCATTACTAAGGCGGTAGTAATAAAGTTGAAAAAAAATACAAAGGTATAGAAAAAATATTTTATGGAAATAAAAAAAAACACACAAACCTCATTGTAGCAACCATTTTATTGAAAATAAAAAAAATCCGTCATCAAAGTAGTCCTCACATCCAATGTAGTCCAACAACTGAACCTGTAAAAAAAAAGCACAAACACAAAAAAAAAATCCATTAGTAACATATGTGGGAGGCTTAGATACAGGGTGTGATCCTGTCTGCTGGGCCCTGTATCTAAGCCTGCCACATGGTAAGCTTAGATACATGGCCCATGTGTGATACTGTCAGTTGGACCCTGTATCTAAGCCTACCACAAGGTAGGCATGGGTACAGGGCCCAGCAGACAGTATTCTTATACAGTATAAGATTATTGTCTGCTGGGGCCTTGTATATAAGGCTACTATATGGTAGGCTTAGATACAGGGCCCCAGTAGACAGTAATCTTATACAGTATAAGATTCCTGTTTGTTGGGGCCTTATATCTAAGCCTACCATGTGGTAGGCTAAGATACAGGGCCCGTCGGACAGGATCACACATGGACCAGGTATCTAAGCTTATCATGTGGTAGGCTTAGATACAGTAGATACAGGGCCCAGCAGCCAGGATCACACCATTTGTGATCCTGTCTGATAGGCCCTTTATCTAAGCCTACCACATGGTAGGCTTATATATAGGGCCCCAGCAAACAGTCATCTTATACAGTATAAGACTACTGTTAGTTGGGGCCTTGTATCTAAGCCTACCACGTGGTAGACTTAGATACAGGGCCCAACAGACAGGATCACACCATGTATAATACTGTATAATATTACTGTTTGCTGCGGCCCTATATCTAAGCCTACCATGTGGTAGTCTTAGATACAGGGTCCATCAGACAGGATCACACATGGGCCCTGTATCTAAACCTACCATCTGGTAGGCTTAGATACAGGGCCCATGTGTGATCCTGTCTGATGAGCCCTGAATCTAAGCCTACCACATGGTAGGCTTAAATACAGTGACCAAGCAGACAATAATATTAATAACAGAGGAGGTCCTGACCCATCCAGCATCGTGATGTCATGCGCGGCGCACAGCGTTGTGATGTCATGACGCGAAGAGTCGTCAGGACCTCTGCTACGCTCCGGAACGAGGACATTAAGTATACTGTTAGTTACTATTGTAACAGGGGCCCATGTAGTTTATTACATACAGTGGCGTATCCGCATATGGGCGGTTCGGGTGGCCGCCCGGGGCCCAAGGCCCATGTCCACCCGAACCGCACAGAACTTAAAACAACCATGCAGGGCTGCTGCCGACTGTATTCTCGCGGTCGTCGGTCCCACCTGCTGATGAAGAGATGGGGCAAGGGGTGTGTACAGGGGGAGTCAATTGCAGGGGCGATCTAGGCCAGGGAACAAGGGGCGCATCACTTTCCAACTGTGTAAGGGGCACATCAGCTGTAGAGAGCCGACTGTCAGAGAAAATGATGGGCGGGTGCTGCTGTCACTCTCCCTGACAGTCTGCTCCTCACAGGGCCACACCACCGTAACAGGATGGCAGCTGGCCAAACTACAGTGTACCAAGTTAATATATATAGTCCAAGCACAAGGGTACCTGTGATAGTCCAGACAGTTGCAATGGTTAGGCACAGATGGGATCTTGACTGCAGGTGATGCAGACGAGACAGATAACACCAGACGTGGTGTAACACAGGAGAGGTGGCAGATGGCAGAACTCGACTCCAACACAATAGCTGCACAGGAACAACTACAACACGGGATACAGGTAGCAGGACACGGGAACAAGGGGAACAGGATAACACTAAGGGACCATTTGCAAGTCTAACAGAGGAATACGAACAATGCTCAGGCAATGAGCAAAAGGGCAGGGCCCTACTTAAGTCCAGGGTGATCATGGGCTAATTAATGATGTTAAACATGTGCGCTCACTGGCCCTTTAACGCCAGGCGCGAGCATGTGCGGGGACCCTACGGGACACAGCAGAGTGGAGCGGAAGTGAGCGCTGGCGTCTCCTGGGGAGGAGATGCATACCACCGCTCACAAGTCCATGACCGCGGCCGGCGGGGGGTGAGTAGTCCCTACGGTCCATGGCCGTGGATGTTACACTGCTGTGCACTGTCCCGCCTGTCTACACCTCCAGCAGCTGCTTGATAACGGCAAGACTGCAACTAGAAGGTGTCACAGTCACATGATTAATGTCCTGTAGTCTGTACCCAAGCACAAGGACCGCAGAGGAAGAGGCTCAGGTAAGTGTGGTGTGTACATATTGAACATAGTGTAAGTCTTTATAGTGTGTGCTGTGTGCATAGAGTTTATAGTGTGTATAATGTAAGTCTATAAAGTGTATGTATACTGTATATAGTGTAAGTGTGTGTATAATGCATATAGTATGTGTGTGTATGGTGTACATATTATATAGTGCGTGTATATAGTGTGTGTTTAATGTAAATGTGTATGTATTTAGTGTGTATAGGGTTTATAGTGTGTATAATATAAGTGTATATAGTGTGTTTGTATAATGCATATAGTATGTGTGTGTATAGTGTACATAATGTATAGTGTGTGTATAATGTAAGTGTGTATGTGTGTGTGTGTGTGTGTATAGCGTGTGTAGTTTGAATATATAGTGTGTAGTGTGTGAATTGTATATAGTGTGTGTATGGTGTATGTAATGTAGTATATAGTGTTTATAGTGTGTACAATGTAATTCTATATAGTGTGTGGGGTGTGTGTGTGTATAGTGCCCATAGTGTAAGTGCATGTATAGTGTGTGCATGTGGTGTGTGTGTGTATATAGTGTGTGTGGTTTGAATATATAGTGTGTCGTGTGTGTAAATTGTATTTGGTGTGTGTATGGTGTGTATAATGTAAATCTATATAGTGTTTATAGTGTGTACAATGTAATTCTATATAGTGTGTGGTGTGTGTATAGTGCATATAGTGTAAGTGTGTGTAGTGTGTGCATATAGTGTATATGGTTTGAATATATGGTGTGAGTTTGAATTGTACATAGTGTGTGATGTACAAAAACAAAAAAGTACATCTCAAAAAATCTAACTGACTGCTGAGGTCTCTATGGGCGGGGAAATTATTTCTACCCATAGAGCCCTCTGCAGGCAGTCAGATATTCAGAACCGCCCTTGCAGTATAACCCCCCCATAGAGCCCTCAGTAGTTATTATACTGTAAGGGGGAGTCAGAGCGTCTGACTAACTGCTGAGGGCTCTAAGGGGGATATCTCCTTCCCCCAGAGCCATAGTCAGATGCTCAGACCCTCCCATAAAGCACTCAGAAGTAAGTCAGACGCTCTGACCCTCCCTTTCAGTATAATCCACACATATAGCCCTCTGGAGTTATTTTACTGCAAGGGGAGTGGTATCTGACTGCTTAAAGGGTATCTAGACTTTTTTTTAAAAATTTACATGACATAGTGACATGTCAAAAGTTCTCATTGGTGGCAATGAGACCCCCACCGATCTCTAAAACAAAGTGGCAGAAGCGCTCAGGTGGGTGCTGTGCCACTTTGTTTCTGATTGTCTTTCCTCTGATAGCCGAGTAAGCGGTGTATGGTCTCAATAGAAAGTCTATGAGTCCGTACACCGCGCCGAGGAAAGACGATCAGAAATGAAGTGTAACAGTGCTCACCCAAACACTTCTGCCACTTTGTATTAGCGATCGATGGGGGTCTCAGTGCTCGGAACCCAACCGATCAAAACTTCTGACATATCACTATGACACGCCAAAAGTTTTAAAAGTTTAGTTACCCCTTGGGGACTGATATTATTGGTCTGATTTAATGTATGGACCTTAATTTGCTTAGGGGATTGGTCTGGGGTATAAAACAATTTAGGGTGTTTAATTTCTGAATTTTTGTGTTGCTATATACGCTGACAATGGCTGCAGAATCGAGTGGTAAAAATTTCTTCTCAGGAGGTTGCCATAACGGCCTGTGTCACATGGAGAAAGGAAGAAAAGAGAAAAACTCCCATCAGCGAAGACATCACTTGTGAGTTGCTGGATCTATAGATAATCTGTTCCCTCTCCTGACATGTCTGTTATAGGAAATACTTGTATTCTATAAAAAGCCTTTGTGTACCCAGGACTAATAGACAAATGTGTGCTACCACTCTCATTGTCAAGAGGATGTGTCCCTACACAGTGTAATACTGTCAGCGATGGCTGGAGACTGTCACTATGTAGGGACACAGCCCTTTGACAAGTGAATCGTAACACTCATTTGTCAATGCTCACACAGAAAGGTGGTGTTTAACCCCTACCCGCACTAGTAAGTAACTGTACGTCGTTGCGGGAGGTTACTTCCCGCATGAGGACGTACAGTTATTGAGTTCGGCGACAGTGTGCACCGGGAACCGGGAGAACAGCTGTCGCTGACAGTTGACACTCCACTCTTGCCGGCCAGCGGTCCTTTGCCACTGATTTCGGCAAATAAACCCCTTAAATTCGGCTATCGGTTGCAATCGCCAAATTTTAGGGGTTTCTAGCATATCGGCAGACCCCGGTCCGAAATCGTGGGGTTTGCCGATAGTTAGTATAGCAAACAATGGCTTCCGTGTCTGCCATGGACGGAAGCCCATCAGGACCAACCTTCGGCTGGTCCTGATAGGCTTCCTCTCAGGGTGACAGGAAGTCACTGTGTCGTTCCTCATGCACATTGTCGGTGACAAGGTGTGCATCGGGAACTGGGAGATCAGCTGTCCCCGACAGCTGACACTCCAGTGTTGCCGATCAGCGGCTCATCGCCACTGATTTTGGCAATTAACCCGATAAATGTGGTGCTCGATTGCGATCACCACGTTTAGGGGGTTTGTAGCACATAAGCAGCCCCCATGCAATTGTGGGGGCTGTTGATGCTTGTGATGGCATTCGGAGATCAGGCAACGGCCTGCCATGTATGGAAACCTATGAGGACCAGCCTCTGGCTGGCCCTCGTAGACTAAGGGTATGTTCACACGAGGGCGTCCGTTACGGCTGAAATTACGGGGATGTTTCAGCCTGAAAACATCCCCGTAATTTCAGCCGTAACGGCATGTGCAGGCGCTTGAACGCCGCGTCCATTACGGCCGTAATTGGCGCTGCTATTCATTGGAGTCAATGAATAACGGCTCCAATTACGGCCAAAGAAGTGACAAGTCACTTCTTTGACGCGGGCGTCTATTTACGCGCCGTCATTTGACAGCGGCGTGTAAATATACACCTCATGTGAACAGACAAATGTCTGCCCATTGCTTTCAATGGGCAGATGTTTGTCAGCGCTATTGAGGCGCTATTTTCGGGCGTAATTTGGGGCAAAAACGCCCGATTTACGTCCGTAAATAGGCCGTGTGAACATACCCTTACTGTCAGAGTGACAGTGACGTCACACTGACAGTTGGAATACGTTACACTACCTAGGTAGTGTAATGTATTCTAGTAGCAATCAGAGCTGCAGGTAAAAAAAAATAAAGTGTAAAAAGTAAAAAAAAAGTTAATAAACCAAAAAATAAAGTGTAAAAAGTAAAAAAAAATGAATATTTTTTTTTTAGAAAAGTGTAAAAATAAAAGTTTTTGTTTTTCTATAATAAGTAATTTATTATAGGGAACAAATGAAAATGTTAAAAAAAAGTACACATATTTGGTATCACCGTGTTTGTAACGACCCAAACTATGAAACTATAATTTAAATTTTTTTGCACGGTGAATGCCGCAAACAAAATAAACGAAAAACTATGTCAGCATCGCTATTTTTTGGTCACTACCCCTCCCAAGATATAGAATAAAAAGGGATCAAAAAGTCGCATTTACCCCAAAATAGTACCAATAAAAACTACAACCCGTCCAGCAAAAAAACAAGACCTCCCACAGCTTTTTTGACGAAAAAATAAAAAAG